>NW_027287018.1:0-150904 GCF_022747635.1 Hetaerina americana | reverse complement strand
AAAGCCAAGAAATGAGCATAAAAGATGCCTTAGCGCAAGTGTTAATGTTAGTAAAAGAACCCAAATTTCCAAAAATATTGTGAAAAACAACAATCTTCCCTTATAGAGTGAATGTTTGAGGTGTATAGAAGGCATTTATTTCATTTTTTGAAATTTTAATTTTTCACATTTTTCCATGAAAAGTGATCTTTGGGTTCTAGGTGAAAATCTCACTCGACACGAATCAAACAAAAATGTTTTCATGAAGTGTATTGCTGTTCATTTTCATCAAATAAACAAAATAAAACCCAGAATAAATCATTAAAGACAAGAAATGAGCATAAAAGATGCCTCAGCGCAAGTGTTAATGTTAGTAAAAGAGCCCAAATTTCCAAAAATATTGCGGAAAACAACAATCTTCCATTATAGAGTGAAGGTTTAGGGTGTATAGAAGGCATTTATTTCATTTTTAGAAATTTAATTTTTCACATTTTTCCATGAAAAGTGCCAATACCCCCCCCCATTGGGTTCTAGGTGAAAATCTAACTCGAAACGAATCAAACAAAAATGTTTCGATGGTGTGTATTGTTGTTCATTTTCATCAAATAAACATAATAAAACCCAGAATAAATCATTAAAGCCAAGAAATGAGCATAAAAGATGCCTCAGCGCAAGTGTTAATGTTATTAAAAGAGCCCAAATTTCCAAAAATATTGCGAAAAACAACAAACTTCCATTATAGAGTGAATGTTTGAGGTGTATAGAAGGCATTTATTTCATTTTTAGAAATTTTAATTATTCACATTTTTCCATGAAAAGTGCTTATTCCCCCCCCCTTTGGGTTCTAGGTGAAAATCTCACTCTACACGAATCAAACAAAAATGTTTCCATGGTGTGCATTGTTGTTCATTTTCATCAAATAAACAAAATAAAACCCAGAATAAATCATTAAAGACAAGAAATGAGCATAAAAGATGCCTCAGCGCAAGTGTTAATGTTAGTAAAAGAGCCCACATTTTCAAAAATATTGCGAAAAACAACAATCTTCCATTATAGAGTGAATGTTTGAGGTGTATAGAAGGCATTTATTTCATTTTTAGAAATTTTAATAATTCTCATTCTTCCATGAAAAGTGGCAAATACACCCCCCTTTGGGTTCTAGGTGAAAATCTCACTCGATACGAATCAAACAAAAATGATTCCATGGTGTGAATTGTTGTTCATTTTCATCAAATAAACAAAATAAAACCCAGAATAAATTATTAAAGACAAGAAATGAGCATAAAAATGCCTCAGCGCAAGTGTTAATGTTAGTAAAAAAGTCCAAATTTCCAAAAATATTGCGAAAAACAACAATCTTCCATTATAGAGTGAATGTTTGAGGTGTATAGAAGGCATTTATTTCATTTTTAGAAATTTTAATTTTTCACATTTTTCCATGAAAAGTGCCAATTCCCCCCCCCTTTGGGTTCTAGGTGAAAATCTCACTCGACACGAATCAAACAAAAATGTTTCCATGGTGTGTATTATTGTTCATTTTCATCAAATAAAAAAAATAAAACCCAGAATAAAGCATTAAAGACAAGAAATGAGCATAAAAGATGCCTCAGCGCAAGTGTTAATGTTAGTAAAAGAGCCCAAATTTCAAAAAATATTGCGAAAAACAACAATCTTCCTTTAAAGAGTGAATGTTTGAGGAGTATAGAAGGCATTTATTTCATTTTTAGAAATTTTACTTTTTCTCATTTTTACATGAAAAGTGCCAATACCCCCCCCTTTGGGTTCTAGGTGAAAATCACACTCGACACGAATCAAACAAAAATGTTTCCATGGTGTGTATTGTTGTTCATTTTCATCAAATAAACATAATAAAACCCAGAATAAATCATTAAAGACAAGAAATGAGCATAACAGATGCCTCAGGGCAAGTGTTAATGTTAGTAAAAGAGCCCAAATTTCCAAAAACATTGCGAAAAACAACAATCTTCCATTAAAGAGTTAATGTTTGAGGAGTGTAGAAGGCATTTATTTCATTTTTAGAAATTTTAATTTTTCACATTTTTCCATGAAAAATTCCAATACCCCCCCCTTTGGGTTCTAGGTGAAAATCTCACTCGACACGAATCAAACAAAAATGTTTCCAAGGTGTGTATTGTTGTTCATTTTCATCAAATAAACATATTAAAACCCAGAATAAATCATTAAAGACAAGAAATGAGCATAAAAGATGCCTCTGGGCAAGTGTTAATGTTAGTAAAAGAGCCCAAATATCCAAATATATCGCGAAAAACAACAATCTTCAGTTATAGAGTAAATGTTTGAGGTGTATAGAAGGCATTTATTTCATTTTTAGAAATTTTAATAATTCTCATTCTTCCATGAAAAGTGGCAAATACACCCCCCTTTGGGTTCTAGGTGAAAATCTCACTCGATACGAATCAAACAAAAATGATTCCATGGTGTGTATTGTTGTTCATTTTCATCAAATAAACAAAATAAAACCCAGAATAAATCATTAAAGACAAGAAATGAGCATAAAAGATGCCTCAGCGCAAGTGTTAATGTTAGTAAAAGAGCCCAAATTTCCAAAAATATTGCGAAAAACAACAATCTTCCATTATAGAGTGAATGTTTGAGGTGTATAGAAGGCATTTATTTCATTTTTAGAAATTTTAATTATTCTCATTTTTCCATGAAAAGTGGCAATACACCCCCCTTTGGGTTCTAGGTGAAAATCTCACTCGATACGAATCAAACAAAAATGATTCCATGGTGTGTATTGTTGTTCATTTTCATCAAATAAATAAAATAAAACCCAGAATAAATCATTAAAGACAAGAAATGAGCATAAAAGATGCCTTAGCGCAAGTGTTAATGTTAGTAAAAGAACCCAAATTTCCAAAAATATTGTGAAAAACAACAATCTTCCCTTATAGAGTGAATGTTTGAGGTGTATAGAAGGCATTTATTTCATTTTTTGAAATTTTAATTATTCAAATTTTTCCATGAAAAGTGCTTATTCCCCCCCCCTTTGGGTTCTAGGTGAAAATCTCACTCTACACGAATCAAACAAAAATGTTTCCATGGTGTGCATTGTTGTTCATTTTCATCAAATAAACAAAATAAAACCCAGAATAAATCATTAAAGACAAGAAATGAGCATAAAAGATGCCTCAGCGCAAGTGTTAATGTTAGTAAAAGAGCCCACATTTTCAAAAATATTGCGAAAAACAACAATCTTCCATTATAGAGTGAATGTTTGAGGTGTATAGAAGGCATTTATTTCATTTTTAGAAATTTTAATAATTCTCATTCTTCCATGAAAAGTGGCAAATACACCCCCCTTTGGGTTCTAGGTGAAAATCTCACTCGATACGAATCAAACAAAAATGATTCCATGGTGTGTATTGTTGTTCATTTTCATCAAATAAACAAAATAAAACCCAGAATAAATTATTAAAGACAAGAAATGAGCATAAAAATGCCTCAGCGCAAGTGTTAATGTTAGTAAAAAAGTCCAAATTTCCAAAAATATTGCGAAAAACAACAATCTTCCATTATAGAGTGAATGTTTGAGGTGTATAGAAGGCATTTATTTCATTTTTAGAAATTTTAATTTTTCACATTTTTCCATGAAAAGTGCCAATTCCCCCCCCCTTTGGGTTCTAGGTGAAAATCTCACTCGACACGAATCAAACAAAAATGTTTCCATGGTGTGTATTATTGTTCATTTTCATCAAATAAAAAAAATAAAACCCAGAATAAAGCATTAAAGACAAGAAATGAGCATAAAAGATGCCTCAGCGCAAGTGTTAATGTTAGTAAAAGAGCCCAAATTTCAAAAAATATTGCGAAAAACAACAATCTTCCTTTAAAGAGTGAATGTTTGAGGAGTATAGAAGGCATTTATTTCATTTTTAGAAATTTTACTTTTTCTCATTTTTACATGAAAAGTGCCAATACCCCCCCCTTTGGGTTCTAGGTGAAAATCACACTCGACACGAATCAAACAAAAATGTTTCCATGGTGTGTATTGTTGTTCATTTTCATCAAATAAACATAATAAAACCCAGAATAAATCATTAAAGACAAGAAATGAGCATAACAGATGCCTCAGGGCAAGTGTTAATGTTAGTAAAAGAGCCCAAATTTCCAAAAACATTGCGAAAAACAACAATCTTCCATTAAAGAGTTAATGTTTGAGGAGTGTAGAAGGCATTTATTTCATTTTTAGAAATTTTAATTATTCTCATTTTTCCATGAAAAGTGGCAATACACCCCCCTTTGGGTTCTAGGTGAAAATCTCACTCGATACGAATCAAACAAAAATGATTCCATGGTGTGTATTGTTGTTCATTTTCATCAAATAAATAAAATAAAACCCAGAATAAATCATTAAAGACAAGAAATGAGCATAAAAGATGCCTTAGCGCAAGTGTTAATGTTAGTAAAAGAACCCAAATTTCCAAAAATATTGTGAAAAACAACAATCTTCCCTTATAGAGTGAATGTTTGAGGTGTATAGAAGGCATTTATTTCATTTTTTGAAATTTTAATTTTTCACATTTTTCCATGAAAAGTGATCTTTAGGTTCTAGGTGAAAATCTCACTCGACACGAATCAAACAAAAATGTTTCCATCGTGTGTATTGTTGTTAATTTTCATCAAATAAACAAAATAAAACCCAGAATAAATCATTGAAGACAAGAAATGAGCATAAAAGATGCCTCAGCGCAAGTGTTAATGTTAGTAAAAGAGCCCAAATTTCCAAAAATATTGCGAAAAACAACAATCTTCCATTATAGAGTGAAGGTTTGAGGTGTATAGAAGGCATTTATTTCATTTTTAGAAATTTTAATTTTTCACATTTTTCCATGAAAAGTGCCAATTCCCCCCCCCTTTGGGTTCTAGGTGAAAATCTCACTCGACACGAATCAAACAAAAATGTTTCCATGGTGTGTATTATTGTTCATTTTCATCAAATAAAAAAAATAAAACCCAGAATAAAGCATTAAAGACAAGAAATGAGCATAAAAGATGCCTCAGCGCAAGTGTTAATGTTAGTAAAAGAGCCCAAATTTCCAAAAATATTGCGAAAAAAAACAATCTTCCATTATAGAGTGAATGTTTGAGGTGTATAGAAGGCATTTATTTCATTTTTAGAAATCTTAATTTTTCACATTTTTCCATGAAAAGTGCCAATACCCCCCCCTTTGGGTTCTAGGTGAAAATCTCACTCGACACGAATCAAACAAAAATGTTTCCATGGTGTGTATTGTTGTTCATTTTCATCAAATAAACATAATAAAACCCAGAATAAATCATTAAAGACAAGAAATGAGCATAAAAGATGCCTCAGGGCAAGTGTTAATGTTAGTAAAAGAGCCCAAATTTCCAAAAATATTGCGAAAACAACAATCTTCCATTATAGATTGAATGTTTAGGTGTATAGAAGGCATTTATTTCATTTTTAGAAATTTTAATTTTTCATATTTTTCCATGAAAAGTGCCAATACCCCCCCCTTTGGGTTCTAGGTAAAATCTCACTCGACACGAATCAAACAAAAATGTTTCCATGGTGTGTATTGTTGTTCATTTTCATCAAATAAAAAAAATAAAACCCAGAATAAAGCATTAAAGACAAGAAATGAGCATAAAAGATGCCTCAGCGCAAGTGTTAATGTTAGTAAAAGAGCCCAAATTTCAAAAAATATTGCGAAAAACAACAATCTTCCATTAAAGAGTGAATGTTTGAGGAGTATAGAAGGCTTTTATTTCATTTTTAGAAATTTGACTTTTTCTCATTTTTACATGAAAAGTGCCAATACCCCCCCCTTTGGGTTCTAGGTGAAAATCTCACTCGACACGAATCAAACAAAAATGTTTCCATGGTGTGTATTGTTGTTCATTTTCATCAAATAAACATAATAAAACCCAGAATAAATCATTAAAGACAAGAAATGAGCATAACAGATGCCTCAGGGCAAGTGTTAATGTTAGTAAAAGAGCCCAAATTTCCAAAAACATTGCGAAAAAACAACAATCTTCCATTAAAGAGTTAATGTTTGAGGAGTGTAGAAGGCATTTATTTCATTTTTAGAAATTTTAATTTTTCACATTTTTCCATGAAAAATTCCAATACCCCCCCCTTTGGGTTCTAGGTGAAAATCTCACTCGACACGAATCAAACAAAAATGTTTCCATGGTGTGTATTGTTGTTCATTTTCATCAAATAAACATAATAAAACCCAGAATAAATCATTGAAGACAAGAAATGAGCATAAAAGATGCCTCAGGGCAAGTGTTAATGTTAGTAAAAGAGCCCAAATTTCCAAAAATATTGCGAAAAACAACAATCTTCCATTATAGAGTGAATGTTTGAGGTGTATAGAAGGCATTTATTTCATTTTTAGAAATTTTAATTTTTCACATTTTTCCATGAAAAGTGCCAACCCCCCCTTTAGGTTCTAGGTGAAAATCTCACTCGACACGAATCAAACAAAAATGTTTCCATCGTGTGTATTGTTGTTCATTTTCATCAAATAAACAAAATAAAACCCAGAATAAATCATTCAAGACAAGAAATGAGCATAAAAGATGCCTCAGCGCAAGTGTTAATATTAGTAAAAGAGCCCAAATTTCCAAAAATATTGCGAAAAACAACAATCTTCCATTATAGAGTGAATGTTTGAGGTGTATAGAAGGCATTTATTTCATTTTTGAAAATTTTAATAATTCTCATTCTTCCATGAAAAGTGGCAAATACACCCCCCTTTGGGTTCTAGGTGAAAATCTCACTCGATACGAATCAAACAAAAATGATTCCATGGTGTGTATTGTTGTTCATTTTCATCAAATAAACAAAATAAAACCCAGAATAAATTATTAAAGACAAGAAATGAGCATAAAAATGCCTCAGCGCAAGTGTTAATGTTAGTAAAAAAGTCCAAATTTCCAAAAATATTGCGAAAAACAACAATCTTCCATTATAGAGTGAATGTTTGAGGTGTATAGAAGGCATTTATTTCATTTTTAGAAATTTTAATTTTTCACATTTTTCCATGAAAAGTGCCAATTCCCCCCCCTTTGGGTTCTAGGTGAAAATCTCACTCGACACGAATCAAACAAAAATGTTTCCATCGTGTGTATTGTTGTTCATTTTCATCAAATAAACATAATAAAACCCAGAATAAATCATTGAAGACAAGAAATGAGCATAAAAGATGCCTCAGGGCAAGTGTTAATGTTAGTAAAAGAGCCCAAATTTCCAAATATATCGCGAAAAACAACAATCTTCAGTTATAGAGTAAATGTTTGAGGTGTATAGAAGGCATTTATTTCATTTTTAGAAATTTTAATTTTTCACATTTTTCCATGAAAAGTGCCAATACCCCCCCCTTTGGGTTCTAGGTGAAAATCTCTTTCGACACGAATCAAACAAAAATGTTTCCATGGTGTGTATTGTTGTTCATTTTCATCAAATAAACATAATAAAACCCAGAATAAATCATTAAAGACAAGAAATGAGCATAAAAGATGCCTCAGGGCAAGTGTTAATGTTAGTAAAAGAGCCCAAATTTCCAAAAATATTGCGAAAAACAACAATCTTCCATTATAGAGTGAATGTTTGAGGTGTATAGAAGGCATTTATTTCATTTTTAGAAATTTTAATTTTTCACATTTTTCCATGAAAAGTGCCAACCCCCCCTTTAGGTTCTAGGTGAAAATCTCACTCGACACGAATCAAACAAAAATGTTTCCATCGTGTGTATTGTTGTTCATTTTCATCAAATAAACAAAATAAAACCCAGAATAAATCATTGAAGACAAGAAATGAGCATAAAAGATGCCTCAGCGCAAGTGTTAATATTAGTAAAAGAGCCCAAATTTCCAAAAATATTGCGAAAAACAACAATCTTCCATTATAGAGTGAATGTTTGAGGTGTATAGAAGGCATTTATTTCATTTTGAAAATTTTAATAATTCTCATTCTTCCATGAAAAGTGGCAAATACACCCCCCTTTGGGTTCTAGGTGAAAATCTCACTCGATACGAATCAAACAAAAATGATTCCATGGTGTGTATTGTTGTTCATTTTCATCAAATAAACAAAATAAAACCCAGAATAAATTATTAAAGACAAGAAATGAGCATAAAAATGCCTCAGGGCAAGTGTTAATGTTAGTAAAAAAGTCCAAATTTCCAAAAATATTGCGAAAAACAACAATCTTCCATTATAGAGTGAATGTTTGAGGTGTATAGAAGGCATTTATTTCATTTTTAGAAATTTTAATTATTCACATTTTTCCATGAAAAGTGCCAATTCCCCCCCCTTTGGGTTCTAGGTGAAAATCTCACTCGACACGAATCAAACAAAAATGTTTCCCATGGTGTGTATTATTGTTCATTTTCATCAAATAAAAAAAATAAAACCCAGAATTAAGCATTAAAGACAAGAAATGAGCATAAAAGATGCCTCAGCGCAAGTGTTAATGTTAGTAAAAGAGCCCAAATTTCCAAAAATATTGCGAAAAACAACAATCTTCCATTATAGAGTGAATGTTTGAGGTGAATAGAAGGCATTTATTTCATTTTTAGAAATCTTAATTTTTCACATTTTTCCATGGAAAGTGCCAATACCCCCCCCTTTGGGTTCTAGGTGAAAATCTCACTCGACACGAATCAAACAAAAATGTTTCCATGGTGTGTATTGTTGTTCATTTTCATCAAATAAACATAATAAAACCCAGGATAAATCATTAAAGACAAGAAATGAGCATAAAAGATGCCTCAGCGCAAGTGTTAATGTTAGTAAAAGAGCCCACATTTCCAAAAATACCTCGAAAAACAACAATCTTCCATTATAGAGTGAATGTTTGAGGTGTATAGAAGGCATTTATTTCATTTTTAGAAATTTTAATTATTCACATTTTTCCATGAAAAGTGCCAATACCCCCCCCTTTGGGTTCTAGGTGAAAATCTCACTCGGAACGAATCAAACAAAAATGTTTCCATGGTGTGTATTGTTGTTCATTTTCTTCAAATAAACAAAATAAAACCCAGAATAAATCATTGAAGACAAGAAATGAGCATAAAAGATGCCTCAGCGCAAGTGTTAATGTTAGTAAAAGAGCCCAAATTTCCAAAAATATTGCGAAAAACAACAATCTTCCATTATAGAGTGAATGTTTGAGGTGTATAGAAGGCATTTATTTCATTTTTAGAAATTTTAATTTTTCACATTTTTCCATGAAAAGTGCCAACCCCCCCTTTAGGTTCTGGGTGAAAATCTCACTTGACACGAATCAAACAAAAATGTTTCCATGGTGTGTATTGTTGTTCATTTTCATCAAATAAACAAAATAAAACCCAGAATAAATCATTAAAGACAAGAAATGAGCATAAAAGATGCCTCAGCGCAAGTGTTAATATTAGTAAAAGAGCCCAAATTTCCAAAAATATTGCGAAAAACAACAATCTTCCATTATAGAGTGAATGTTTGAGGTGTATAGAAGGCATTTATTTCATTTTTAGAAATTTTAATTTTTCACATTTTTCCATGACAGGGGCCAACCCCCCCTTTAGGTTCTAGGTGAAAATCTCACTCGACAGGAATCAAACAAAAATGTTTCCATGGTGTGTATTGTTGTTCATTTTCATCAAATAAACAAAATAAAACCCAGAATAAATCATTGAAGACAAGAAATGAGCATAAAAGATGCTTCAGCGCAAGTGTTAATGTTAGTAAAAGAGCCCAAAAAATCCAAAAATATTGCGAAAAACAACAATCTTCCATTATAGAGTGAATGTTTGAGGTGTATAGAAGGCATTTATTTCATTTTTAGAAATTTTAATTTTTCACATTTTTTCATGAAAAGTGCCAACCCCCCTTTAGGTTCTAGGTGAAAATCTCATTCGACACGAATCAAACAAAAATGTTTCCATGGTGTGTATTGTTGTTCATTTTCATCAAATAAACAAAATAAAACCCAGAATAAATCATTAAAGACAAGACATGAGCATAAAAGATGCCTCAGCGCAAGTGTTAATGTTAGTAAAAGAGCCCAAATTTCCAAAAATATTGCGAAAAAAAACAATCTTCCATTATAGAGTGAATGTTTGAGGTGTATAGAAGGCATTTATTTCATTTTTAGAAATTTTAATTTTTCACATTTTTCCATGAAAAGTGCCAACCCCCCCCTTTAGGTTCTGGGTGAAAATCTCACTCGACACGAATCAAACAAAAATGTTTCCATGGTGTGTATTGTTGTTCATTTTCATCAAATAAACAAAATAAAACCCAGAATAAATCATTAAAGACAAGAAATGAGCATAAAAGATGCCTCAGCGCAAGTGTTAATATTAGTAAAAGAGCCCAAATTTCCAAAAATATTGCGAAAAACAACAATCTTCCATTATAGAGTGAATGTTTGAGGTGTATAGAAGGCATTTATTTCATTTTTAGAAATTTTAATTTTTCACATTTTTCCATGACAGGGGCCAACCCCCCCTTTAGGTTCTAGGTGAAAATCTCACTCGACAGGAATCAAACAAAAATGTTTCCATGGTGTGTATTGTTGTTCATTTTCATCAAATAAACAAAATAAAACCCAGAATAAATCATTGAAGACAAGAAATGAGCATAAAAGATGCTTCAGCGCAAGTGTTAATGTTAGTAAAAGAGCCCAAATTTCCAAAAATATTGCGAAAAACAACAATCTTCCATTATAGAGAGAATGTTTGACGTGTATAGAAGGCATTTATTTCATTTTTAGAAATTTTAATTTTTCACATTTCTTCATGAAAAGTGCCAACCCCCCCTTTAGGTTCTAGGTGAAAATCTCATTCGACACGAATCAAACAAAAATGTTTCCATGGTGTGTATTGTTGTTCATTTTCATCAAATAAACAAAATAAAACCCAGAATAAATCATTAAAGACAAGACATGAGCATAAAAGATGCCTCAGCGCAAGTGATAATGTTAGTAAAAGAGCCCAAATTTCCAAAAATATTGCGAAAAACAACAATCTTCCATTATAGAGTGAATGTTTGAGGTGTATAGAAGGCATTTATTTCATTTTTAGAAATTTTAATTATTCACATTTTTCCATGAAAAGTGCCAATACCCCCCCCTTTGGGTTCTAGGTGAAAATCTCACTCGACAAGAATCAAACAAAAATGTTTCCATGGTGTGTATTGTTGTTCATTTTCTTCAAATAAACAAAATAAAACCCAGAATAAATCATTGAAGACAAGAAATGAGCATAAAAGATACCTCAGCGCAAGTGTTAATGTTAGTAAAAGAGCCCAAATTTCCAAAAATATTGCGAAAAACAACAATCTTCCATTATACAGTGAATGTTTGAGGTGTATAGAAGGCATTTATTTCATTTTTAGAAATTTTAATTTTTCACATTTTTCCATGAAAAGTGCCATCCCCCCCTTTAGGTTCTACGTGAAAATCTCACTCGACACGAATCAAACAAAAATGTTTCCCATGGTGTGTATTGTTGTTCATTTTCATCAAATAAACATAATAAAACCCAGAATAAATCATTAAAGCCAAGAAATGAGCATAAAAGATGCCTCAGCGCAAGTGTTAATGTTAGTAAAAGAGCCCAAATTTCCAAAAATATTGCGAAAAACAACAATCTTCCATTATAGAGTGAATGTTTGAGGTGTATAGAAGGCATTTATTTCATTTTTAGAAATTTTAATTATTCTCATTTTTCCATGAAAAGTGGCATATACCCCCCCTTTGGGTTCTAGGTGAAAATCTCACTCGATACGAATCAAACAAAAATGTTTCCATGGTGTGTATTGTTGTTCATTTTCATCAAATAAACATAATAAAACCCAGAATAAATCATTAACGACAAGAAATGAGCATAAAAGATGCCTCAGCGCAAGTGTTAATGTTAGTAAAAGAGCCCAAATTTCCAAAAATATTGCGAAAAACAACAATCTTCCATTATAGAGTGAATGTTTGAGGTGTATAGAAGGCATTTATTTCATTTTTAGAAATTTTAATTATTCACATTTTTTCCATGAAAAGTGCCAATACCCCCCCCTTTTGGTTCTAGGTGAAAATCTCACTCGACACGAATCAAACAAAAATGTTTCCATGGTGTGGTATTGTTGTTCATTTTCATCAAATAAACAAAATAAAACCCAGAATAAATCATTAAAGACAAGACATGAGCATAAAAGATGCCTCAGCGCATGAGTTAATGTTAGTAAAAGAGCCCAAATTTCCAAAAATATTGCGAAAAACAACAATCTTCCATTAAAGAGTGAATGTTTGAGGAGTATAGAAGGCATTTATTTCATTTTTAGAAATTTAAATTTTTCAAATTTTTAATGAAAAGCGCCAATACCCCCCCCTTTGGGTTCTAGGTGAAAATCTCACTCAACACGAATCAAACAAAAATGTTTCCATGATGTGTATTGTTGTTCATTTTCATCAAATAAACAAAATAAAACCCAGAATAAATCATTAAAGACAAGAAATGAGCATAAAAGATGCCTCAGCGCAAGTGTTCATGTTAGTAAAGAGCCCGCATTTCCAAAAATATAGCGAAAAACAACAATCTTCAATTATAAAGTGAATGTTTGAGGTGTATAGAAGGCATTTATTTCATTTTTAGAAAATTTAATTTTTCACATTTTTAATGAAAAGTGCCAATTCCCCCCCCTTTGGGTTCTAGGTGAAAATCTCACTCGACACGAATCAAACAAAAATTTTTCCATGGTGTGTATTGTTGTTCATTTTCTTCAAATAAACAAAATAAAACCCAGAATAAATCGTCAAAGACAAGAAATGAGCATAAAAGATGCCTCAGCGAAAGTGTTAATGTTAGTAAAAGAGCCCACATTTCCAAAAATACCGCGAAAAACAACAATCTTCCATTATAGAGTGAATGTTTGAGGTGTATACAAGGCATTTATTTCATTTTTAGAAATTTTAATTTTTCACATTTTTCCATGAAAAGTGCCAATACCCCCCCCCCCCTTTGGGTTCAAGGTGAAAATCTCACTCGTTACGATTCAAACAAAAATGTTTCCATGGTGTGTATTGTTGTTCATTTTCATCAAAAAAACAAAATAAAACCCAGAATAAATCATTAAAGACAAGAAATGAGCATAAAAGATGCCTCAGCGCAAGTGTTCATGTTAGTAAAGAGCCCACATTTCCAAAAATATAGCGAAAAACAACAATCTTCAATTATAGAGTGAATGTTTGAGGTGTATAGAAGGCATTTATTTCATTTTTAGAAATTTTAATTTTTCACATTTTTAATGAAAAGTGCCAATTCCCCCCCCTTTGGGTTCTAGGTGAAAATCTCACTCGAAACGAATCAAACAAAAATTTTTCCATGGTGTGTATTGTTGTTCATTTTCTTCAAATAAACAAAATAAAACCCAGAATAAATCGTCAAAGACAAGAAATGAGCATAAAAGATGCCTCAGCGAAAGTGTTAATGTTATTAAAAGAGCCCACATTTCCAAAAATACCGCGAAAAACAACAATCTTCCATTATAGAGTGAATGTTTGAGGTGTATACAAGGCATTTATTTCATTTTTAGAAATTTTAATTTTTCACATTTTTCCATGAAAAGTGCCAATACCCCCCCGCCTTTGGGTTCAAGGTGAAAATCTCACTCGTCACGAATCAAACAAAAATGTTTCCATGGTGTGTATTGTTGTTCATTTTCATCAAAAAAAACAAAATAAAACCCAGAATAAATCATTAAAGACAAGAAATGAGCATAAAAGATGCCTCAGCGCAAGTGTTCATGTTAGTAAAAGAGCCCACATTTCCAAAAATACCGCGAAAAACAACAATCTTCCATTATAGAGTGAGTGTTTGAGGTGTATAGAAGGCATTTATTTCATTTTTAGAAATTTTAATTTTTCAAATTTTTAATGAAAAGTGCCAACCCCCTCTTTAGGTTCTGGTTGAAAATCTCACTCGACACGAATCAAACAAAAATGTTTCCGTGGTGTGTATTGTTGTTCATTTTCATCAAATAAACAAAATAAAACTCAGAATAAATCATTAAAGACAAGAAATGAGCATAAAAGATACCTCAGCGCAAGTGTTAATGTTAGTAAAAGAGCCCAAATTTCCAAAAATATTGCGAAAAACAACAATCTTCCATTATAGAGTGAATGTTTGAGGTGTATAGAAGGCATTTATTTCATTTTTAGAAATTTTAATTTTTCACATTTTTCCATGACAGTGGCCAACCCCCCCCTTTAGGTTCTAGGTGAAAATCTCACTCGACACAAATCAAACAAAAATTTTTCCATGGTGTGTATTGTTGTTCATTTTCATCAAATAAACAAAAAAAAACCCAGAATAAATCATTAAAGACAAGAAATGAGCATAAAAGATGCTTCAGCGCAAGTGTTAATGTTAGTAAAAGAGCCCAAATTTCCAAAAATATTGCGAAAAACAACAATCTTCCATTATAGAGTGAATGTTTGAGGTGTATAGAAGGCATTTATTTCATTTTTAGAAATTTTAATTTTTCACATTTTTCCATGAAAAGTGCCAACCCCCCCCTTTAGGTTCTAGGTGAAAATCTCACTCGACACGAATCAAACAAAAATGTTTCCATGGTGTGTATTGTTGTTCATTTTCATCAAATAAATAAAATAAAACCCAGAATAAATCATTAAAGACAAGAAATGAGCATAAAAGATGCCTCAGCGCAAGTGTTAATGTTAGTAAAAGAGCCCAAATTTCCAAAAATTTTGCGAAAAACAACAATCTTCCATTATAGAGTGAATGTTTGAGGTGTATAGAAGGCATTTATTTCATTTTTAGAAATTTTAATTTTTCACATTTTTCCATGAAAAGTGCCAAAACCCCCCCCCCCTTTGGGTTCAAGGTGAAATTCTTACTCGACACGAATCAAACAAAAAAGTTTCCATGGTGTGTATTGTTGTTCATTTTCATCAAATAAACAAAATAAAACCCAGAATAAATCATTAAAGCCAAGAAATGAGCATAAAAGATGCCTCAGCGCAAGTGTTAATGTTAGTAAAAGAACCCAAATTTCCAAAAATATTGTGAAAAACAACAATCTTCCATTATAGAGTGAATGTTTGAGGTGTATAGAAGGCATTTATTTCATTTTTAGAAATTTTAATTTTTCACATTTTTCCATGAAAAGTGATCTTTGGGTTCTAGGTGAAAATCTCACTCGACACGAATCAAACAAAAATGTTTTCATGAAGTGTATTGCTGTTCATTTTCATCAAATAAACAAAATAAAACCCAGAATAAATCATTAAAGACAAGAAATGAGCATAAAAGATGCCTCAGCGCAAGTGTTAATGTTAGTAAAAGAGCCCAAATTTCCAAAAATATTGCGGAAAACAACAATCTTCCATTATAGAGTGAAGGTTTGAGGTGTATAGAAGGCATTTATTTCATTTTTAGAAATTTTAATTTTTCACATTTTTCCATGAAAAGTGCCAATACCCCCCCCCATTGGGTTCTAGGTGAAAATCTAACTCGAAACGTATCAAACAAAAATGTTTCCATGGTGTGTATTGTTGTTCATTTTCATCAAATAAACAAAATAAAACCCAGAATAAATCATTAAAGCCAAGAAATGAGCATAAAAGATGACTCAGCGCAAGTGTTAATGTTAGTAAAAGAGCCCAAATTTCCAAAAATATTGCGAAAAACAAGAATCTTCCATTATAGAGTGAATGTTTGAGGTGTATAGAAGGCATTTATTTCATTTTTAGAAATTTTAATTATTCACATTTTTCCATGAAAAGTGCTTATTCCCCCCCCCCCCTTTGGGTTCTAGGTGAAAATCTCACTTTGGCACGAATCAAACAAAAATGTTTCCATGGTGTGCATTGTTGTTCATTTTCATCAAATAAACAAAATAAAACCCAGAATAAATCATTAAAGACAAGAAATGAGCATAAAAGATGCCTCAGCGCAAGTGTTAATGTTAGTAAAAGAGCCCACATTTTCAAAAATACCGCGAAAAACAACAATCTTCCATTATAGAGTGAATGTTTGAGGTGTATAGAAGGCATTTATTTCATTTTTAGAAATTTTAATTTTTCACATTTTTCCATGACAGGGGCCAACCCCCCCTTTAGGTTCTAGGTGAAAATCTCACTCGACACAAATCAAACAAAAATTTTTCCATGGTGTGTATTGTTGTTCATTTTCATCAAATAAACAAAAAAAAACCCAGAATAAATCATTAAAGACAAGAAATGAGCATAAAAGATGCTTCAGCGCAAGTGTTAATGTTAGTAAAAGAGCCCAAATTTCCAAAAATATTGCGAAAAACAACAATCTTCCATTATAGAGTGAATGTTTGAGGTGTATAGAAGGCATTTATTTCATTTTTAGAAATTTTAATTTTTCACATTTTTCCATGAAAAGTGCCAACCCCCCCCTTTAGGTTCTAGGTGAAAATCTCACTCGACACGAATCAAACAAAAATGTTTCCATGGTGTGTATTGTTGTTCATTTTCATCAAATAAATAAAATAAAACCCAGAATAAATCATTAAAGACAAGAAATGAGCATAAAAGATGCCTCAGCGCAAGTGTTAATGTTAGTAAAAGAGCCCAAATTTCCAAAAATTTTGCGAAAAACAACAATCTTCCATTATAGAGTGAATGTTTGAGGTGTATAGAAGGCATTTATTTCATTTTTAGAAATTTTAATTTTTCACATTTTTCCATGAAAAGTGCCAAAACCCCCCCTCTTTGGGTTCAAGGTGAAATTCTTACTCGACACGAATCAAACAAAAAAGTTTCCATGGTGTGTATTGTTGTTCATTTTCATCAAATAAACAAAATAAAACCCAGAATAAATCATTAAAGCCAAGAAATGAGCATAAAAGATGCCTCAGCGCAAGTGTTAATGTTAGTAAAAGAACCCAAATTTCCAAAAATATTGTGAAAAACAACAATCTTCCATTATAGAGTGAATGTTTGAGGTGTATAGAAGGCATTTATTTCATTTTTAGAAATTTTAATTTTTCACATTTTTCCATGAAAAGTGATCTTTGGGTTCTAGGTGAAAATCTCACTCGACACGAATCAAACAAAAATGTTTTCATGAAGTGTATTGCTGTTCATTTTCATCAAATAAACAAAATAAAACCCAGAATAAATCATTAAAGACAAGAAATGAGCATAAAAGAAGCCTCAGCGCAAGTGTTAATGTTAGTAAAAGAGCCCAAATTTCAAAAAATATTGCGGAAAACAACAATCTTCCATTATAGAGTGAAGGTTTGAGGTGTATAGAAGGCATTTATTTCATTTTTAGAAATTTTAATTTTTCACATTTTTCCATGAAAAGTGCCAATACCCCCCCCCATTGGGTTCTAGGTGAAAATCTAACTCGAAACGAATCAAACAAAAATGTTTCCATGGTGTGTATTGTTGTTCATTTTCATCAAATAAACAAAATAAAACCCAGAATAAATCATTAAAGCCAAGAAATGAGCATAAAAGATGACTCAGCGCAAGTGTTAATGTTAGTAAAAGAGCCCAAATTTCCAAAAATATTGCGAAAAACAAGAATCTTCCATTATAGAGTGAATGTTTGAGGTGTATAGAAGGCATTTATTTCATTTTTAGAAATCTTAATTTTTCACATTTTTCCATGGAAAGTGCCAATACCCCCCCCCTTTGGGTTCTAGGTGAAAATCTCACTCGACACGAATCAAACAAAAATGTTTCCATGGTGTGTATTGTTGTTCATTTTCATCAAATAAACATAATAAAACCCAGGATAAATCATTAAAGACATGAAATGAGCATAAAAGATGCCTCAGCGCAAGTGTTAATGTTAGTAAAAGAGCCCACATTTCCAAAAATACCGCGAAAAACAACAATCTTCCATTATAGAGTGAATGTTTGAGGTGTATAGAAGGCATTTATTTCATTTTTAGAAATTTTAATTATTCACATTTTTCCATGAAAAGTGCCAATACCCCCCCCTTTTGGTTCTAGGTGAAAATCTCACTCGACACGAATCAAACAAAAATGTTTCCATGGTGTGTATTGTTGTTCATTTTCATCAAATAAACAAAATAAAACCCAGAATAAATCATTAAAGACAAGACATGAGCATAAAAGATGCCTCAGCGCATGAGTTAATGTTAGTAAAAGAGCCCAAATTTCCAAAAATATTGCGAAAAACAACAATCTTCCATTATAGAGTGAAGGTTTGAGGTGTATAGAAGGCATTTATTTCATTTTTAGAAATTTTAATTTTTCACATTTTTCCATGAAAAGTGCCCATTCCCCCCCCTTTGAGTTCTAGGTGAAAATCTCACTCGAAACGAATCAAACAAAAATGTTTCCATGGTGTGTATTATTGTTCATTTTCATCAAATAAAAAAAATAAAACCCAGAATAAAGCATTAAAGACAAGAAATGAGCATAAAAGATGCCTCAGCGCAAGTGTTAATGTTAGTAAAAGAGCCCAAATTTCCAAAAATATTGCGAAAAACAACAATCTTCCATTATAGAGTGAATGTTTGAGGTGTATAGAAGGCATTTATTTCATTTTTAGAAATCTTAATTTTTCACATTTTTCCATGAAAAGTGCCAATACCCCCCCCTTTGGGTTCTAGGTGAAAATCTCACTCGACACGAATCAAACAAAAATGTTTCCATGGTGTGTATTGTTGTTCATTTTCATCAAATAAACATAATAAAACCCAGAATAAATCATTGAAGACAAGAAATGAGCATAAAAGATGCCTCAGGGCAAGTGTTAATGTTAGTAAAAGAGCCCAAATTTCCAAAAATATTGCGAAAACAACAATCTTCCATTATAGATTGAATGTTTAGGTGTATAGAAGGCATTTATTTCATTTTTAGAAATTTTAATTTTTCATATTTTTCCATGAAAAGTGCCAATACCCCCCCCCTTTGGGTTCTAGGTGAAAATCTCACTCGACACGAATCAAACAAAAATGTTTCCATGGTGTGTATTGTTGTTCATTTTCATCAAATAAAAAAAATAAAACCCAGAATAAAGCATTAAAGACAAGAAATGAGCATAAAAGATGCCTCAGCGCAAGTGTTAATGTTAGTAAAAGAGCCCAAATTTCAAAAAATATTGCGAAAAACAACAATCTTCCATTAAAGAGTGAATGTTTGAGTATAGAAGGCATTTATTTCATTTTTAGAAATTTTACTTTTTCTCATTTTTACATAAAAAGTGCCAATACCCCCCCCCTTTGGGTTCTAGGTGAAAATCTCACTCGACACGAATCAAACAAAAATGTTTCCATGGTGTGTATTGTTGTTCATTTTCATCAAATAAACATAATAAAACCCAGAATAAATCATTAAAGACAAGAAATGAGCATAAAAGATGCCTCAGGGCAAGTGTTAATGTTAGTAAAAGAGCTCAAATTTCCAAAAATATTGCGAAAAACAACAATCTTCCATTATAGAGTGAATGTTTGAGGTGTATAGAAGGCATTTATTTCATTTTTAGAAATTTTAATTTTTTACATTTTTCCATGAAAAGTGCCAAAACCCCCCCCCCCATTGGGTTCTAGGTGAAAATCTCACTCGACACGAATCAAACAAAAATGTTTCCATGCTGTGTATTGTTGTTCATTTTCATCAAATAAACAAAATAAAACCCAGAATAAATCATTAAAGACAAGAAATGAGCATAAAAGATGCCTCAGCGCAAGTGTTAATGTTAGTAAAAAAGCCCAAATTTCCAAAAATATTGCAAAAAACAACAATCTTCCATTATAGAGTGAATGTTTGAGGTGTGTAGAAGGCATTTATTTCATTTTTAGAAATTTTAATTTTTCACATTTTTCCATGAAAAGTGCCAACCCCCCCTTTAGGTTCTAGGTGAAAATCTCACTCGACACGAATCAAACAAAAATGTTTCCATCGTGTGTATTGTTGTTCATTTTCATCAAATAAACAAAATAAAACCCAGAATAAATCATTGAAGACAAGAAATGAGCATAAAAGATGCCTCAGCGCAAGTGTTAATGTTAGTAAAAGAGCCCAAATATCCAAAAATATTGCGAAAAACAACAATCTTCCATTATAGAGTGAATTATTGAGGTGTATAGAAGGCATTTATTTCATTTTTAGAAATTTTAATTATTCCCATTTTTCCATGAAAAGTGCCAATACCCCCCCTTTGGGTTCTAGGTGAAAATCTCTTTCGACACGAATCAAACAAAAATGTTTCCATGGTGTGTATTGTTGTTCATTTTCATCAAATAAAAAAAATTAAACCCAGAATAAAGCATTAAAGACAAGAAATGAGCATAAAAGATGCCTCAGCGCAAGTGTTAATGTTAGTAAAAGAGCCCAAATTTCCAAAAATATTGCGAAAAACAACAATCTTCCATTAAAGAGTGAATGTTTGAGTATAGAAGGCATTTATTTCATTTTTAGAAATTTTACTTTTTCTCATTTTTACATAAAAAGTGCCAATACCCCCCCCCTTTGGGTTCTAGGTGAAAATCTCACTCGGCACGAATCAAACAAAAATGTTTCCATGGTGTGTATTGTTGTTCATTTTCATCAAATAAACATAATAAAACCCAGAATAAATCATTAAAGACAAGAAATGAGCATAACAGATGCCTCAGGGCAAGTGTTTATGTTAGTAAAAGAGCCCAAATTTCCAAAAACATTGCGAAAAACAACAATCTTCCATTAAAGAGTTAATGTTTGAGGAGTGTAGAAGGCATTTATTTCATTTTTAGAAATTTTAATTTTTCACATTTTTCCATGAAAAATTCCAATACCCCCCCCCTTTGGGTTCTAGGTGAAAATCTCACTCGACACGAATCAAACAAAAATGTTTCCATGGTGTGTATTGTTGTTCATTTTCATCAAATAAACATAATAAAACCCAGAATAAATCATTAAAGACAAGAAATGAGCATAAAAGATGCCTCAGGGCAAGTGTTAATGTTAGTAAAAGAGCCCAAATTTCCAAATATATCGCGAAAAACAACAATCTTCAGTTATAGAGTAAATGTTTGAGGTGTATAGAAGGCATTTATTTCATTTTTAGAAATTTTAATTTTTCACATTTTTCCATGAAAAGTGCCAATACCCCCCCCCTTTGGGTTCTAGGTGAAGATCTCTTTCGACACGAATCAAACAAAAATGTTTCCATGGTGTGTATTGTTGTTCATTTTCATCAAATAAACATAATAAAACCCAGAATAAATCATTAAAGACAAGAAATGAGCATAAAAGATGCCTCAGGGCAAGTGTTAATGTTAGTAAAAGAGCTCAAATTTCCAAAAATATTGCGAAAAACAACAATCTTCCATTATAGAGTGAATGTTTGAGGTGTATAGAAGGCATTTATTTCATTTTTAGAAATTTTAATTTTTTACATTTTTCCATGAAAAGTGCCAAAACCCCCCCCCCCAATTGGGTTCTAGGTGAAAATCTCACTCGACACGAATCAAACAAAAATGTTTCCATGCTGTGTATTGTTGTTCATTTTCATCAAATAAACAAAATAAAACCCAGAATAAATCATTAAAGACAAGAAATGAGCATAAAAGATGCCTCAGCGCAAGTGTTAATGTTAGTAAAAAAGCCCAAATTTCCAAAAATATTGCAAAAAACAACAATCTTCCATTATAGAGTGAATGTTTGAGGTGTGTAGAAGGCATTTATTTCATTTTTAGAAATTTTAATTTTTCACATTTTTCCATGAAAAGTGCCAACCCCCCCTTTAGGTTCTAGGTGAAAATCTCACTCGACACGAATCAAACAAAAATGTTTCCATCGTGTGTATTGTTGTTCATTTTCATCAAATAAACAAAATAAAACCCAGAATAAATCATTGAAGACAAGAAATGAGCATAAAAGATGCCTCAGCGCAAGTGTTAATGTTAGTAAAAGAGCCCAAATATCCAAAAATATTGCGAAAAACAACAATCTTCCATTATAGAGTGAATGTTTGAGGTGTATAGAAGGCATTTATTTCATTTTTAGAAATTTTAATTATTCCCATTTTTCCATGAAAAGTGCCAATACCCCCCCCTTTGGGTTCTAGGTGAAAATCTCTTTCGACACGAATCAAACAAAAATGTTTCCATGGTGTGTATTGTTGTTCATTTTCATCAAATAAACAAAATAAAACCCAGAATAAATCATTAAAGACAAGAAATGAGCATAAAAGATGCCTCAGCGCAAGTGTTAATATTAGTAAAAGAGCCCAAATTTCCAAAAATATTGCGAAAAACAACAATCTTCCATTATAGAGTGAATGTTTGAGGTGTATAGAAGGCATTTATTTCATTTTTAGAAATTTTAATTTTTCACATTTTTCCATGAAAAGTGCCAACCCCCCCTTTAGGTTCTAGGTGAAAATCTCACTCGACACGAATCAAACAAAAATGTTTCCATGGTGTGTATTGTTGTTCATTTTCATCAAATAAACAAAATAAAACCCAGAATAAATCATTAAAGACAAGACATGAGCATAAAAGATGCCTCAGCGCAAGTGTTAATGTTAGTAAAAGAGCCCAAATTTCCAAAAATATTGCGAAAAACAACAATCTTCCATTATAGAGTGAATGTTTGAGGTGTATAGAAGGCATTTATTTCATTTTTAGAAATTTTAATTATTCACATTTTTCCATGAAAAGTGCCAATACCCCCCCCCTTTGGGTTCTAGGTGAAAATCTCACTCGACACGAATCAAACAAAAATGTTTCCATGGTGTGTATTATTGTTCATTTTCATCAAATAAAAAAAATAAAACCCAGAATAAAGCATTAAAGACAAGAAATGAGCATAAAAGATGCCTCAGCGCAAGTGTTAATGTTAGTAAAAGAGCCCAAATTTCCAAAAATATTGCGAAAAACAACAATCTTCCATTATAGAGTGAATGTTTGAGGTGTATAGAAGGCATTTATTTCATTTTTAGAAATCTTAATTTTTCACATTTTTCCATGGAAAGTGCCAATACCCCCCCCCTTTGGGTTCTAGGTGAAAATCTCACTCGACACGAATCAAACAAAAATGTTTCCATGGTGTGTATTGTTGTTCATTTTCATCAAATAAACATAATAAAACCCAGGATAAATCATTAAAGACATGAAATGAGCATAAAAGATGCCTCAGCGCAAGTGTTAATGTTAGTAAAAGAGCCCACATTTCCAAAAATACCGCGAAAAACAACAATCTTCCATTATAGAGTGAATGTTTGAGGTGTATAGAAGGCATTTATTTCATTTTTAGAAATTTTAATTATTCACATTTTTCCATGAAAAGTGCCAATACCCCCCCTTTGGGTTCTAGGTGAAAATCTCTTTCGACACGAATCAAACGAAAATGTTTCCATGGTGTGTATTGTTGTTCATTTTCATGAAATAAACAAAATAAAACCCAGAATAAATCATTAAAGACAAGAAATGAGCATAAAAGATGCCTCAGGGCAAGTGTTAATGTTAGTAAAAGAGCTCAAATTTCCAAAAATATTGCGAAAAACAACAATCTTCCATTATAGAGTGAATGTTTGAGGTGTATAGAAGGCATTTATTTCATTTTTAGAAATTTTAATTTTTTACATTTTTCCATGAAAAGTGCCAAAACCCCCCCCCCCAATTGGGTTCTAGGTGAAAATCTCACTCGACACGAATCAAACAAAAATGTTTCCATGGTGTGTATTGTTGTTCATTTTCATCAAATAAACAAAATAAAACCCAGAATAAATCATTAAAGACAAGAAATGAGCATAAAAGATGCCTCAGCGCAAGTGTTAATGTTAGTAAAAAAGCCCAAATTTCCAAAAATATTGCAAAAAACAACAATCTTCCATTATAGAGTGAATGTTTGAGGTGTGTAGAAGGCATTTATTTCATTTTTAGAAATTTTAATTTTTCACATTTTTCCATGAAAAGTGCCAACCCCCCCTTTAGGTTCTAGGTGAAAATCTCACTCGACACGAATCAAACAAAAATGTTTCCATCGTGTGTATTGTTGTTCATTTTCATCAAATAAACAAAATAAAACCCAGAATAAATCATTGAAGACAAGAAATGAGCATAAAAGATGCCTCAGCGCAAGTGTTAATGTTAGTAAAAGAGCCCAAATATCCAAAAATATTGCGAAAAACAACAATCTTCCATTATAGAGTGAATGTTTGAGGTGTATAGAAGGCATTTATTTCATTTTTAGAAATTTTAATTATTCCCATTTTTCCATGAAAAGTGCCAATACCCCCCCTTTGGGTTCTAGGTGAAAATCTCTTTCGACACGAATCAAACAAAAATGTTTCCATGGTGTGTATTGTTGTTCATTTTCATCAAATAAACAAAATAAAACCCAGAATAAATCATTAAAGACAAGAAATGAGCATAAAAGATGCCTCAGCGCAAGTGTTAATATTAGTAAAAGAGCCCAAATTTCCAAAAATATTGCGAAAAACAACAATCTTCCATTATAGAGTGAATGTTTGAGGTGTATAGAAGGCATTTATTTCATTTTTAGAAATTTTAATTTTTCACATTTTTCCATGAAAAGTGCCAACCCCCCCTTTAGGTTCTAGGTGAAAATCTCACTCGACACGAATCAAACAAAAATGTTTCCATGGTGTGTATTGTTGTTCATTTTCATCAAATAAACAAAATAAAACCCAGAATAAATCATTAAAGACAAGACATGAGCATAAAAGATGCCTCAGCGCAAGTGTTAATGTTAGTAAAAGAGCCCAAATTTCCAAAAATATTGCGAAAAACAACAATCTTCCATTATAGAGTGAATGTTTGAGGTGTATAGAAGGCATTTATTTCATTTTTAGAAATTTTAATTATTCACATTTTTCCATGAAAAGTGCCAATACCCCCCCTTTGGGTTCTAGGTGAAAATCTCACTCGACACGAATCAAACAAAAATGTTTCCATGGTGTGTATTATTGTTCATTTTCATCAAATAAAAAAAATAAAACCCAGAATAAAGCATTAAAGACAAGAAATGAGCATAAAAGATGCCTCAGCGCAAGTGTTAATGTTAGTAAAAGAGCCCAAATTTCCAAAAATATTGCGAAAAACAACAATCTTCCATTATAGAGTGAATGTTTGAGGTGTATAGAAGGCATTTATTTCATTTTTAGAAATCTTAATTTTTCACATTTTTCCATGGAAAGTGCCAATACCCCCCCCCTTTGGGTTCTAGGTGAAAATCTCACTCGACACGAATCAAACAAAAATGTTTCCATGGTGTGTATTGTTGTTCATTTTCATCAAATAAACATAATAAAACCCAGGATAAATCATTAAAGACAAGAAATGAGCATAAAAGATGCCTCAGCGCAAGTGTTAATGTTAGTAAAAGAGCCCACATTTCCAAAAATACCGCGAAAAACAACAATCTTCCATTATAGAGTGAATGTTTGAGGTGTATAGAAGGCATTTATTTCATTTTTAGAAATTTTAATTATTCACATTTTTCCATGAAAAGTGCCAATACCCCCCCCTTTGGGTTCTAGGTGAAAATCTCACTCGACACGAATCAAACAAAAATGTTTCCATGGTGTGTATTGTTGTTCATTTTCTTCAAATAATAAAAATAAAACCCAGAATAAATCATTGAAGACAAGAAATGAGCATAAAAGATGCCTCAGCGCAAGTGTTAATGTTAGTAAAAGAGCCCAAATTTCCAAAAATATTGCGAAAAACAACAATCTTCCATTATAGAGTGAATGTTTGAGGTGTATAGAAGGCATTTATTTCATTTTTAGAAATTTTAATTTTTCACATTTTTCCATGAAAAGTGCCAACCCCCCCTTTAGGTTCTAGGTGAAAATCTCACTCGACACGAATCAAACAAAAATGTTTCCATGGTGTGTATTGTTGTTTATTTTCATCAAATAAAAAAAATAAAACCCAGAATAAAGCATTAAAGACAAGAAATGAGCATAAAAGATGCCTCAGCGCAAGTGTTAATGTTAGTAAAAGAGCCCAAATTTCCAAAAATATTGCGAAAAACAACAATCTTCAATTATAGATTGAATGTTTGAGGTGTATAGAAGGCATTTATTTCATTTTTAGAAATTTTAATTATTCTCATTTTTCCATGAAAAGTGGCATATACCCCCCCTTTGGGTTCTAGGTGAAAATCTCACTCGACACGAATCAAACAAAAATGTTTCCATGGTGTGTATTGTTGTTCATTTTCATCAAATAAACATAATAAAACCCAGGATAAATCATTAAAGACAAGAAATGAGCATAAAAGATGCCTCAGCGCAAGTGTTAATGTTAGTAAAAGAGCCCACATTTCCAAAAATACCGCGAAAAACAACAATCTTCCATTATAGAGTGAATGTTTGAGGTGTATAGAAGGCATTTATTTCATTTTTAGAAATTTTAATTATTCACATTTTTCCATGAAAAGTGCCAATACCCCCCCCTTTGGGTTCTAGGTGAAAATCTCACTCGACACGAATCAAACAAAAATGTTTCCATGGTGTGTATTGTTGTTCATTTTCTTCAAATAAACAAAATAAAACCCAGAATAAATCATTGAAGACAAGAAATGAGCATAAAAGATGCCTCAGCGCAAGTGGTAATGTTAGTAAAAGAGCCCAAATTTCCAAAAATATTGCGAAAAACAACAATCTTCCATTATAGAGTGAATGTTTGAGGTGTATAGAAGGCATTTATTTCATTTTTAGAAATTTTAATTTTTCACATTTTTCCATGAAAAGTGCCAACCCCCCCTTTAGGTTCTAGGTGAAAATCTCACTCGACACGAATCAAACAAAAATGTTTCCATGGTGTGTATTGTTGTTTATTTTCATCAAATAAACAAAATAAAACCCAGAATAAATCATTGAAGACAAGAAATGAGCATAAAAGATGCTTCAGCGCAAGTGTTAATGTTAGTAAAAGAGCCCAAATTTCCAAAAATATTGCGAAAAACAACAATCTTCCATTATAGAGTGAATGTTTGAGGTGTATAGAAGGCATTTATTTCATTTTTAGAAATTTTAATTTTTCACATTTTTCCATGAAAAGTGCCAACCCCCCCTTTGGGTTCTAGGTGAAAATCTCACTCGACACGAATCAAACAAAAATGTTTCCATGGTGTGTATTGTTGTTCATTTTCATCAAATAAAAAAAATAAAACCCAGAATAAATCATTAAAGACAAGACATGAGCATAAAAGATGCCTCAGCGCAAGTGTTAACGTTAGTAAAAGAGCCCAAATTTCCAAAAATATTGCGAAAAACAACAATCTTCCATTATAGAGTGAATGTTTGAGGTGTATAGAAGGCATTTATTTCATTTTTAGAAATTTTAATTTTTCACATTTTTCCATGAAAAGTGCCAACCCCCCCTTTAGGTTCTGGGTGAAAATCTCACTCGACACGAATCAAACAAAAATGTTTCCATGGTGTGTATTGTTGTTCATTTTCATCAAAAAAAAAAAATAAAACCCAGAATAAATCATTAAAGACAAGAAATGAGCATAAAAGATGCCTCAGCGCAAGTGTTAATATTAGTAAAAGAGCCCAAATTTCCAAAAATATTGCGAAAAACAACAATCTTCCATTATAGAGTGAATGTTTGAGGTGTATAGAAGGCATTTATTTCATTTTTAGAAATTTTAATTTTTCACATTTTTCCATGACAGGGGCCAACCCCCCCTTTAGGTTCTAGGTGAAAATCTCACTCGACACGAATCAAACAAAAATGTTTCCATGGTGTGTATTGTTGTTCATTTTCATCAAATAAACATAATAAAACCCAGAATAAATCATTAACGACAAGAAATGAGCATAAAAGATGCCTCAGGGCAAGTGTTAATGTTAGCAAAAGAGCCCAAATTTCCAAATATATCGCGAAAAACATCAATCTTCAGTTATAGAGTAAATGTTTGAGGTGTATAGAAGGCATTTATTTCATTTTTAGAAATTTTAATTATTCTCATTTTTCCATGAAAAGTGGCAATACCCCCCCTTTGGGTTCTAGGTGAAAATCTCACTCGATACGAATCAAACAAAAATGTTTCCATGGTGTGTATTGTTGTTCATTTTCATCAAATAAACATAAAACCCAGAATAAATCATTAACGACAAGAAATGAGCATAAAAGATGCCTCAGGGCAAGTGTTAATGTTAGTAAAAGAGCCCAAATTTCCAAAAATATTGCGAAAACAACAATCTTCCATTATAAATTGAATGTTTAGGTGTATAGAAGGCATTTATTTCATTTTTAGAAATTTTATTTTTTAACATTTTTCCATGAAAAGTGGCAATACCCCAACTTTGGGTTATAGGTGAAAATCTCACTCGATACGAATCAAACAAAAATGTTTCCATGGTGTGTATTGTTGTTCATTTTCATCAAATAAACAAAATAAAACCCAGAATAAATCGTCAAAGACAAGAAATGAGCATAAAAGATGCCTCAGCGCAAGTGTTCATGTTAGTAAAAGAGCCCACATTTCAAAAAATACCGCGAAAAACAACAATCTTCCATTATAGAGTGAATGTTTGAGGTGTATAGAAGGCATTTATTTCATTTTTAGAAATTTTAATTTTTCAAATTTTTAATGAAAAGTGCCAATACCCCCCCCCCTTTGGGTTCTAGGTGAAAATCTCACTCGAAAAGAATCAAACAAAAATGTTTCCATGGTGTGTATTGTTGTTCATTTTCATCAAATAAACAAAATAAAACCCAGAATAAATCATTAAAGACAAGAAATGAGCATAAAAGATGCCTCAGCGCATGAGTTAATGTTAGTAAAAGAGCCCAAATTTCCAAAAATATTGCGAAAAACAACAATCTTCCATTAAAGAGTGAATGTTTGAGGAGTATAGAAGGCATTTATTTCATTTTTAGAAATTTTAATTTTTCAAATTTTTAATGAAAAGTGCCAATACCCCCCCCTTTGGGTTCTAGGTGAAAATCTCACTCAACACGAATCAAACAAAAATGTTTCCATGATGTGTATTGTTGTTCATTTTCATCAAATAAACAAAATAAAACCCAGAATAAATCATTAAAGACAAGATATGAGCATAAAAGATGCCTCAGCGCAAGTGTTCATGTTAGTAAAGAGCCCACATTTCCAAAAATATAGCGAAAAACAACAATCTTCAATTATAGAGTGAATGTTTGAGGTGTATAGAAGGCATTTATTTCATTTTTAGAAATTTTAATTTTTCACATTTTTAATGAAAAGTGCCAATTCCCCCCCCTTTGGGTTCTAGGTGAAAATCTCACTCGACACGAATCAAACAAAAATTTTTCCATGGTGTGTATCAATGTTCATTTTCTTCAAATAAACAAAATAAAACCCAGAATAAATCGTCAAAGACAAGAAATGAGCATAAAAGATGCCTCAGCGAAAGTGTTAATGTTATTAAAAGAGCCCACATTTCCAAAAATACCGCGAAAACAACAATCTTCCATTATAGAGTGAATGTTTGAGGTGTATACAAGGCATTTATTTCATTTTTAGAAATTTTAATTTTTCATATTTTTCCATGAAAAGTGCCAATACCCCCCCCCTTTGGGTTCAAGGTGAAAATCTCACTCGTCACGAATCAAACAAAAATGTTTCCATGGTGTGTATTGTTGTTCATTTTCATCAAAAAAACAAAATAAAACCCAGAATAAATCATTAAAGACAAGAAATGAGCATAAAAGATGCCTCAGCGCAAGTGTTCATGTTAGTAAAAGAGCCCACATTTCCAAAAATACCGCGAAAAACAACAATCTTCCATTATAGAGTGAATGTTTGAGGTGTATAGAAGGCATTTATTTCATTTTTAGAAATTTTAATTTTTCAAATTTTTAATGAAAAGTGCCAACCCCCCCTTTAGGTTCTGGTTGAAAATCTCACTCGACACGAATCAAACAAAAATGTTTCCATGGTGTGTATTGTTGTTCATTTTCATCAAATAAACAAAATAAAACCCAGAATAAATCATTAAAGACAAGAAATGAGCATAAAAGATGCCTCAGCGCAAGTGTTAATGTTAGTAAAAGAGCCCAAATTTCCAAAAATATTGCGAAAAACAACAATCTTCCATTATAGAGTGAATGTTTGAGGTGTATAGAAGGCATTTATTTCATTTTTTGAAATTTTAATTTTTCACATTTTTCCATGAAAAGTGCCAATCCCCCCCCCTTTGGGTTCTAGGTGAAAATCTCACTCGACACGAATCAAACAAAAATGTTTCCATGGTGTGTATTGTTGTTCATTTTCATCAAATAAACAATATAAAACCCAGAATAAATCATTAAAGACAAGACATGAGCATAAAAGATGCCTCAGCGCATGACTTAATGTTAGTAAAAGAGCCCAAATTTCCAAAAATATTGCGAAAACAACAATCTTCCATTAAAGAGTGAATGTTTGAGGAGTAAAGAAGGCATTTATTTCATTTTTAGAAATTTTAATTTTTCAAATTTTTAATGAAAAGTGCCAATACCCCCCCCTTTCGGTTCTAGGTGAAAATCTCACTCAACACGAATCAAACAAAAATGTTTCCGTGATGTGTATTGTTGTTCATTTTCATCAAATAAACAAAATAAAACCCAGAATAAATCATTAAAGACAAGATATGAGCATAAAAGATGCCTCAGCGCAAGTGTTCATGTTAGTAATGAGCCCACATTTCCAAAAACACCGCGAAAAACAACAATCTTCCATTATAGAGTGAATGTTTGAGGTGTATAGAAGGCATTTATTTCATTTTTAGAAATTTTAATTTTTCACATTTTTCCATGAAAAGTGCCAATACCCCCCGCCCTTTGGGTTCAAGGTGAAAATCTCACTCGTCACGAATCAAACAAAAATGTTTCCATGGTGTGTATTGTTGTTCATTTTCAACAAAAAAACAAAATAAAACCCAGAATAAATCATTAAAGACAAGAAATGAGCATAAAAGATGCCTCAGCGCAAGTGTTCATGTTAGTAAAGAGCCCACATTTCCAGAAATATAGCGAAAAACAACAATCTTCAATTATAGAGTGAATGTTTGAGGTGTATAGAAGGCATTTATTTCATTTTTAGAAATTTTAATTTTTCACATTTTTAATGAAAAGTGCCAATTCCCCCCCCTTTGGGTTCTAGGTGAAAATCTCACTCGACACGAATCAAACAAAAATTTTTCCATGGTGTGTATTGTTGTTCATTTTCTTCAAATAAACAAAATAAAACCCAGAATAAATCGTCAAAGACAAGAAATGAGCATAAAAGATGCCTCAGCGCAAGTGTTCATGTTAGTAAAAGAGCCCAAATTTCCAAAAATATTGCGAAAAACAACAATCTTCCATTATAGAGTGAATGTTTGAGGTGTATAGAAGGCATTTATTTCATTTTTAGAAATCTTAATTTTTCACATTTTTCCATGGAAAGTGCCAATACCCCCCCCCTTTGGGTTCTAGGTGAAAATCTCACTCGACACGAATCAAACAAAAATGTTTCCATGGTGTGTATTGTTGTTCATTTTCATCAAATAAACATAATAAAACCCAGGATAAATCATTAAAGACATGAAATGAGCATAAAAGATGCCTCAGCGCAAGTGTTCATGTTAGTAATGAGCCCACATTTCCAAAAACACCGCGAAAAACAACAATCTTCCATTATAGAGTGAATGTTTGAGGTGTATAGAAGGCATTTATTTCATTTTTAGAAATTTTAATTATTCACATTTTTCCATGAAAAGTGCCAATACCCCCCCTTTGGGTTCTAGGTGAAAATCTCTTTCGACACGAATCAAACGAAAATGTTTCCATGGTGTGTATTGTTGTTCATTTTCTTCAAATAAACAAAATAAAAACCAGAATAAATCATTAAAGACAAGAAATGAGCATAAAAGATGCCTCAGCGCATGAGTTAATGTTAGTAAAAGAGCCCAAATTTCCAAAAATATTGCGAAAAACAACAATCTTCCATTATAGAGTGAATGTTTGAGGTGTATAGAAGGCATTTATTTCATTTTTAGAAATTTTAATTTTTCACATTTTTCCATGAAAAGTGCCAACCCCCCCTTTAGGTTCTGGTTGAAAATCTCACTCGACACGAATCAAACAAAAATGTTTCCATGGTGTGTATTGTTGTTCATTTTCATCAAATAAACAAAATAAAACCCAGAATAAATCATTAAAGACAAGAAATGAGCATAAAAGATGCCTCAGCGCAAGTGTTAATGTTAGTAAAAGAGCCCAAATTTCCAAAAATATTGCGAAAAACAACAATCTTCCATTATAGAGTGAATGTTTGAGGTGTATAGAAGGCATTTATTTCATTTTTAGAAATTTTAATTTTTCACATTTTTAATGAAAAGTGCCAATTCCCCCCCCTTTGGGTTCTAGGTGAAAATCTCACTCGACACGAATCAAACAAAAATTTTTCCATGGTGTGTATTGTTGTTCATTTTCTTCAAATAAACAAAATAAAACCCAGAATAAATCGTCAAAGACAAGAAATGACCATAAAAGATGCCTCAGCGAAAGTGTTAATGTTAGTAAAAGAGCCCTAATTTCCAAAAATACCGGGAAAAACAACAATCTTCCATTATAGAGTGAATGTTTGAGGTGTATACAAGGCATTTATTTCATTTTTAGAAATTTTAATTTTTCACATTTTTCCATGAAAAGTGCCAATACGTGAAAGTGCCCCCCCCCTTTGGGTTCAAGGTGAAAATGTCACTCGTTACGAATCAAACAAAAATGTTTCCATGGTGTGTATTGTTGTTCATTTTCATCAAAAAAACAAAATAAAACCCAGAATAAATCATTAAAGACAAGAAATGAGCATAAAAGATGCCTCAGCGCAAGTGTTCATGTTAGTAAAGAGCCCACATTTCCAAAAATATAGCGAAAAACAACAATCTTCAATTATAGAGTGAATGTTTGAGGTGTATAGAAGGCATTTATTTCATTTTTAGAAATTTTAATTTTTCACATTTTTAATGAAAAGTGCCAATTCCCCCCCCCCTTTGGGTTCTAGGTGAAAATCTCACTCGACACGAATCAAACAAAAATTTTTCCATGGTGTGTATTGTTGTTCATTTTCTTCAAATAAACAAAATAAAACCCAGAATAAATCGTCAAAGACAAGAAATGAGCATAAAAGATGCCTCAGCGCAAGTGTTCATGTTAGTAAAAGAGCCCACATTTCCAAAAATACCGCGAAAAACAACAATCTTCAATTATAGAGTGAATGTTTGAGGTGTATAGAAGGCATTTATTTCATTTTTAGAAATTTTAATTTTTCACATTTTTAATGAAAAGTGCCAATTCCCCCCCCTTTGGGTTCAAGGTGAAAATCTCACTCGTCACGAATCAAACAAAAATGTTTCCATGGTGTGTATTGTTGTTCATTTTCATCAAAAAGACAAAATAAAACCCAGATTAAATCATTAAAGACAAGAAATTAGCATAAAAGATGCCTCAGCGCAAGTGTTCATGTTAGTAAAAGAGCCCACATTTCCAAAAATACCGCGAAAAACAACAATCTTCCATTATAGAGTGAATGTTTGAGGTGTATAGAAGGCATTTATTTCAATTTTAGAAATTTTAATTTTTCAAATTTTTAATGAAAAGTGCCAATACCCCCCCCTTTGGGTTCTAGGTGAAAATCTCACTCGAAAAGAATCAAACAAAAATGTTTTCATGGTGTGTATTGTTGTTCATTTTCTTCAAAAAAACAAAATAAAAACCAGAATAAATCATTAAAGACAAGAAATGAGCATAAAAGATGCCTCAGCGCATGAGTTAATGTTAGTAAAAGAGCCCAAATTTCCAAAAATATTGCGAAAAACAACAATCTTCCATTATAGAGTGAATGTTTGAGGTGTATAGAAGGCATTTATTTCATTTTTAGAAATTTTAATTTTTCACATTTTTCCATGAAAAGTGCCAACCCCCCCTTTAGGTTCTGGTTGAAAATCTCACTCGACACGAATCAAACAAAAATGTTTCCATGGTGTGTATTGTTGTTCATTTTCATCAAATAAACAAAATAAAACCCAGAATAAATCATTAAAGACAAGAAATGAGCATAAAAGATGCCTCATCGCAAGTGTTAATGTTAGTAAAAGAGCCCAAATTTCCAAAAATATTGCGAAAAACAACAATCTTCCATTATAGAGTGAATGTTTGAGGTGTATAGAAGGCATTTATTTCATTTTTAGAAATTTTAATTTTTCACATTTTTCCATGACAGGGGCCAACCCCCCCTTTAGGTTCTAGGTGAAAATCTCACTCGACACGAATCAAACAAAAATGTTTCCATGGTGTGTATTGTTGTTCATTTTACATCAAATAAACAAAATAAAACCCAGAATAAATCATTGAAGACAAGAAATGAGCATAAAAGATGCTTCAGCGCAAGTGTTAATGTTAGTAAAAGAGCCCAAATTTCCAAAAATATTGCGAAAAACAACAATCTTCCATTAGAGTGAATGTTTGAGGTGTATAGAAGGCATTTATTTCATTTTTAGAAATTTTAATTTTTCACATTTTTCCAAGAAAAGTGCCAATCCCCCCCCCTTTGGGTTCTAGGTGAAAATCTCACTCGACACGAATCAAACAAAAATGTTTCCATGGTGTGTATTGTTGTTCATTTTCATCAAATAAACAAAATAAAACCCAGAATAAATCATTAAAGACAAGACATGAGCATAAAAGATGCCTCAGCGCATGACTTAATGTTAGTAAAAGAGCCCAAATTTCCAAAAATATTGCGAAAAACAACAATCTTCCATTATAGAGTGAATGTTTGAGGTGTATAGAAGGCATTTATTTCATTTTTAGAAATTTTAATTTTTCAAATTTTTAATGAAAAGTGCCAACCCCCCCTTTAGGTTCTGGTTGAAAATCTCACTCGACACGAATCAAACAAGAATGTTTCCATGGTGTGTATTAATGTTCATTTTCATCAAATAAACAAAATAAAACCCAGAATAAATCATTAAAGACAAGAAATGAGCATAAAAGATGCCTCAGCGCAAGTGTTAACGTTAGTAAAAGAGCCCAAATTTCCAAAAATATTGCGAAAAACAACAATCTTCCATTATAGAGTGAATGTTTGAGGTGTATAGAAGGCATTTATTTCATTTTTAGAAATTTTAATTTTTCACATTTTTCCATGAAAAGTGCCAATCCCCCCCCCTTTGGGTTCTAGGTGAAAATCTCACTCGACACGAATCAAACAAAAATGTTTCCATGGTGTGTATTGTTGTTCATTTTCATCAAATAAACAAAATAAAACCCAGAATAAATCATTAAAGACAAGACATGAGCATAAAAGATGCCTCAGCGCATGACTTAATGTTAGTAAAAGAGCCCAAATTTCCAAAAATATTGCGAAAAACAACAATCTTCCATTAAAGAGTGAATGTTTGAGGAGTATAGAAGGCATTTATTTCATTTTTAGAAATTTTAATTTTTCAAATTTTTAATGAAAAGTGCCAATACCCCCCCCTTTCGGTTCTAGGTGAAAATCTCACTCAACACGGATCAAACAAAAATGTTTCCATGATGTGTATTGTTGTTCATTTTCATCAAATAAACAAAATAAAACCCAGAATAAATCATTAAAGACAAGAAATGAGCATAAAAGATGCCTCAGCGCAAGTGTTAATGTTAGTAAAAGAGCCCAAATTCCCAAAAATATTGCGAAAAACAACAATCTTCCATTATAGAGTGAATGTTTGAGGTGTATAGAAGGCATTTATTTCATTTTTAGAAATTTTAATTTTTCACATTTTTTCATGAAAAGTGCCAATACCCCTTTGGGTTCTAGGTGAAAATCTCACTCGACACGAATCAAACAAAAATGTTTCCATGGTGTGTATTTTGTTCATTTTCTTCAAATAAACAAAATAAAACCCAGAATAAATCGTCAAAGACAAGAAATGAGCATAAAAGATGCCTCAGCGAAAGTGTTCATGTTAGTAAAAGAGCCCACATTTCCAAAAATACCGCGAAAAACAACAATCTTCCATTATAGAGTGAATGTTTGAGGTGTTTAGAAGGCATTTATTTCATTTTTAGAAATTTTAATTTTTCACATTTTTAATGAAAAGTGCCAATTCCCCCCCCTTTGGGTTCTAGGTGAAAATCTCACTCGACACGAATCAAACAAAAATGTTTCCGTGATGTGTATTGTTGTTCATTTTCATCAAATAAACAAAATAAAACCCAGAATAAATCATTAAAGACAAGATATGAGCATAAAAGATGCCTCAGCGCAAGTGTTCATGTTAGTAATGAGCCCACATTTCCAAAAACACCGCGAAAAACAACAATCTTCCATTATAGAGTGAATGTTTGAGGTGTATAGAAGGCATTTATTTCATTTTTAGAAATTTTAATTTTTCACATTTTTCCATGAAAAGTGCCAATACCCCCCGCCCTTTGGGTTCAAGGTGAAAATCTCACTCGTCACGAATCAAACAAAAATGTTTCCATGGTGTGTATTGTTGTTCATTTTCAACAAAAAAACAAAATAAAACCCAGAATAAATCATTAAAGACAAGAAATGAGCATAAAAGATGCCTCAGCGCAAGTGTTCATGTTAGTAAAGAGCCCACATTTCCAGAAATATAGCGAAAAACAACAATCTTCAATTATAGAGTGAATGTTTGAGGTGTATAGAAGGCATTTATTTCATTTTTAGAAATTTTAATTTTTCACATTTTTAATGAAAAGTGCCAATTCCCCCCCCTTTGGGTTCTAGGTGAAAATCTCACTCGACACGAATCAAACAAAAATTTTTCCATGGTGTGTATTGTTGTTCATTTTCTTCAAATAAACAAAATAAAACCCAGAATAAATCGTCAAAGACAAGAAATGAGCATAAAAGATGCCTCAGCGCAAGTGTTCATGTTAGTAAAAGAGCCCAAATTTCCAAAAATATTGCGAAAAACAACAATCTTCCATTATAGAGTGAATGTTTGAGGTGTATAGAAGGCATTTATTTCATTTTTAGAAATCTTAATTTTTCACATTTTTCCATGGAAAGTGCCAATACCCCCCCCCTTTGGGTTCTAGGTGAAAATCTCACTCGACACGAATCAAACAAAAATGTTTCCATGGTGTGTATTGTTGTTCATTTTCATCAAATAAACATAATAAAACCCAGGATAAATCATTAAAGACATGAAATGAGCATAAAAGATGCCTCAGCGCAAGTGTTCATGTTAGTAATGAGCCCACATTTCCAAAAACACCGCGAAAAACAACAATCTTCCATTATAGAGTGAATGTTTGAGGTGTATAGAAGGCATTTATTTCATTTTTAGAAATTTTAATTATTCACATTTTTCCATGAAAAGTGCCAATACCCCCCCTTTGGGTTCTAGGTGAAAATCTCTTTCGACACGAATCAAACGAAAATGTTTCCATGGTGTGTATTGTTGTTCATTTTCTTCAAATAAACAAAATAAAAACCAGAATAAATCATTAAAGACAAGAAATGAGCATAAAAGATGCCTCAGCGCATGAGTTAATGTTAGTAAAAGAGCCCAAATTTCCAAAAATATTGCGAAAAACAACAATCTTCCATTATAGAGTGAATGTTTGAGGTGTATAGAAGGCATTTATTTCATTTTTAGAAATTTTAATTTTTCACATTTTTCCATGAAAAGTGCCAACCCCCCCTTTAGGTTCTGGTTGAAAATCTCACTCGACACGAATCAAACAAAAATGTTTCCATGGTGTGTATTGTTGTTCATTTTCATCAAATAAACAAAATAAAACCCAGAATAAATCATTAAAGACAAGAAATGAGCATAAAAGATGCCTCAGCGCAAGTGTTAATGTTAGTAAAAGAGCCCAAATTTCCAAAAATATTGCGAAAAACAACAATCTTCCATTATAGAGTGAATGTTTGAGGTGTATAGAAGGCATTTATTTCATTTTTAGAAATTTTAATTTTTCACATTTTTAATGAAAAGTGCCAATTCCCCCCCCTTTGGGTTCTAGGTGAAAATCTCACTCGACACGAATCAAACAAAAATTTTTCCATGGTGTGTATTGTTGTTCATTTTCTTCAAATAAACAAAATAAAACCCAGAATAAATCGTCAAAGACAAGAAATGACCATAAAAGATGCCTCAGCGAAAGTGTTAATGTTAGTAAAAGAGCCCTAATTTCCAAAAATACCGGGAAAAACAACAATCTTCCATTATAGAGTGAATGTTTGAGGTGTATACAAGGCATTTATTTCATTTTTAGAAATTTTAATTTTTCACATTTTTCCATGAAAAGTGCCAATACGTGAAAGTGCCCCCCCCCTTTGGGTTCAAGGTGAAAATGTCACTCGTTACGAATCAAACAAAAATGTTTCCATGGTGTGTATTGTTGTTCATTTTCATCAAAAAAACAAAATAAAACCCAGAATAAATCATTAAAGACAAGAAATGAGCATAAAAGATGCCTCAGCGCAAGTGTTCATGTTAGTAAAGAGCCCACATTTCCAAAAATATAGCGAAAAACAACAATCTTCAATTATAGAGTGAATGTTTGAGGTGTATAGAAGGCATTTATTTCATTTTTAGAAATTTTAATTTTTCACATTTTTAATGAAAAGTGCCAATTCCCCCCCCCTTTGGGTTCTAGGTGAAAATCTCACTCGACACGAATCAAACAAAAATTTTTCCATGGTGTGTATTGTTGTTCATTTTCTTCAAATAAACAAAATAAAACCCAGAATAAATCGTCAAAGACAAGAAATGAGCATAAAAGATGCCTCAGCGCAAGTGTTCATGTTAGTAAAAGAGCCCACATTTCCAAAAATACCGCGAAAAACAACAATCTTCAATTATAGAGTGAATGTTTGAGGTGTATAGAAGGCATTTATTTCATTTTTAGAAATTTTAATTTTTCACATTTTTAATGAAAAGTGCCAATTCCCCCCCCTTTGGGTTCAAGGTGAAAATCTCACTCGTCACGAATCAAACAAAAATGTTTCCATGGTGTGTATTGTTGTTCATTTTCATCAAAAAGACAAAATAAAACCCAGATTAAATCATTAAAGACAAGAAATTAGCATAAAAGATGCCTCAGCGCAAGTGTTCATGTTAGTAAAAGAGCCCACATTTCCAAAAATACCGCGAAAAACAACAATCTTCCATTATAGAGTGAATGTTTGAGGTGTATAGAAGGCATTTATTTCAATTTTAGAAATTTTAATTTTTCAAATTTTTAATGAAAAGTGCCAATACCCCCCCCTTTGGGTTCTAGGTGAAAATCTCACTCGAAAAGAATCAAACAAAAATGTTTTCATGGTGTGTATTGTTGTTCATTTTCTTCAAAAAAACAAAATAAAAACCAGAATAAATCATTAAAGACAAGAAATGAGCATAAAAGATGCCTCAGCGCATGAGTTAATGTTAGTAAAAGAGCCCAAATTTCCAAAAATATTGCGAAAAACAACAATCTTCCATTATAGAGTGAATGTTTGAGGTGTATAGAAGGCATTTATTTCATTTTTAGAAATTTTAATTTTTCACATTTTTCCATGAAAAGTGCCAACCCCCCCTTTAGGTTCTGGTTGAAAATCTCACTCGACACGAATCAAACAAAAATGTTTCCATGGTGTGTATTGTTGTTCATTTTCATCAAATAAACAAAATAAAACCCAGAATAAATCATTAAAGACAAGAAATGAGCATAAAAGATGCCTCATCGCAAGTGTTAATGTTAGTAAAAGAGCCCAAATTTCCAAAAATATTGCGAAAAACAACAATCTTCCATTATAGAGTGAATGTTTGAGGTGTATAGAAGGCATTTATTTCATTTTTAGAAATTTTAATTTTTCACATTTTTCCATGACAGGGGCCAACCCCCCCTTTAGGTTCTAGGTGAAAATCTCACTCGACACGAATCAAACAAAAATGTTTCCATGGTGTGTATTGTTGTTCATTTTACATCAAATAAACAAAATAAAACCCAGAATAAATCATTGAAGACAAGAAATGAGCATAAAAGATGCTTCAGCGCAAGTGTTAATGTTAGTAAAAGAGCCCAAATTTCCAAAAATATTGCGAAAAACAACAATCTTCCATTAGAGTGAATGTTTGAGGTGTATAGAAGGCATTTATTTCATTTTTAGAAATTTTAATTTTTCACATTTTTCCAAGAAAAGTGCCAATCCCCCCCCCTTTGGGTTCTAGGTGAAAATCTCACTCGACACGAATCAAACAAAAATGTTTCCATGGTGTGTATTGTTGTTCATTTTCATCAAATAAACAAAATAAAACCCAGAATAAATCATTAAAGACAAGACATGAGCATAAAAGATGCCTCAGCGCATGACTTAATGTTAGTAAAAGAGCCCAAATTTCCAAAAATATTGCGAAAAACAACAATCTTCCATTATAGAGTGAATGTTTGAGGTGTATAGAAGGCATTTATTTCATTTTTAGAAATTTTAATTTTTCAAATTTTTAATGAAAAGTGCCAACCCCCCCTTTAGGTTCTGGTTGAAAATCTCACTCGACACGAATCAAACAAGAATGTTTCCATGGTGTGTATTAATGTTCATTTTCATCAAATAAACAAAATAAAACCCAGAATAAATCATTAAAGACAAGAAATGAGCATAAAAGATGCCTCAGCGCAAGTGTTAACGTTAGTAAAAGAGCCCAAATTTCCAAAAATATTGCGAAAAACAACAATCTTCCATTATAGAGTGAATGTTTGAGGTGTATAGAAGGCATTTATTTCATTTTTAGAAATTTTAATTTTTCACATTTTTCCATGAAAAGTGCCAATCCCCCCCCCTTTGGGTTCTAGGTGAAAATCTCACTCGACACGAATCAAACAAAAATGTTTCCATGGTGTGTATTGTTGTTCATTTTCATCAAATAAACAAAATAAAACCCAGAATAAATCATTAAAGACAAGACATGAGCATAAAAGATGCCTCAGCGCATGACTTAATGTTAGTAAAAGAGCCCAAATTTCCAAAAATATTGCGAAAAACAACAATCTTCCATTAAAGAGTGAATGTTTGAGGAGTATAGAAGGCATTTATTTCATTTTTAGAAATTTTAATTTTTCAAATTTTTAATGAAAAGTGCCAATACCCCCCCCTTTCGGTTCTAGGTGAAAATCTCACTCAACACGGATCAAACAAAAATGTTTCCATGATGTGTATTGTTGTTCATTTTCATCAAATAAACAAAATAAAACCCAGAATAAATCATTAAAGACAAGAAATGAGCATAAAAGATGCCTCAGCGCAAGTGTTAATGTTAGTAAAAGAGCCCAAATTCCCAAAAATATTGCGAAAAACAACAATCTTCCATTATAGAGTGAATGTTTGAGGTGTATAGAAGGCATTTATTTCATTTTTAGAAATTTTAATTTTTCACATTTTTTCATGAAAAGTGCCAATACCCCTTTGGGTTCTAGGTGAAAATCTCACTCGACACGAATCAAACAAAAATGTTTCCATGGTGTGTATTTTGTTCATTTTCTTCAAATAAACAAAATAAAACCCAGAATAAATCGTCAAAGACAAGAAATGAGCATAAAAGATGCCTCAGCGAAAGTGTTCATGTTAGTAAAAGAGCCCACATTTCCAAAAATACCGCGAAAAACAACAATCTTCCATTATAGAGTGAATGTTTGAGGTGTTTAGAAGGCATTTATTTCATTTTTAGAAATTTTAATTTTTCACATTTTTAATGAAAAGTGCCAATTCCCCCCCCTTTGGGTTCTAGGTGAAAATCTCACTCGACACGAATCAAACAAAAATTTTTCCATGGTGTGTATTGTTGTTCATTTTCTTCAAATAAACAAAATAAAACCCAGAATAAATCGTCAAAGACAAGAAATGAGCATAAAAGATGCCTCAGCGAAAGTGTTAATGTTAGTAAAAGAGCCCTAATTTCCAAAAATACCGCGAAAAACAACAATCTTCCATTATAGAGTGAATGTTTGAGGTGTATACAAGGCATTTATTTCATTTTTAGAAATTTTAATTTTTCACATTTTTCCATGAAAAGTGCCAATACCCCCCCCCTTTGGGTTCAAGGTGAAAATGTCACTCGTTACGAATCAAACAAAAATGTTTCCATGGTGTGTATTGTTGTTCATTTTCATCAAAAAAACAAAATAAAACCCAGAATAAATCATTAAAGACAAGAAATGAGCATAAAAGATGCCTCAGCGCAAGTGTTCATGTTAGTAAAGAGCCCACATTTCCAAAAATATAGCGAAAAACAACAATCTTCAATTATAGAGTGAATGTTTGAGGTATATAGAAGGCATTTATTTCATTTTTAGAAATTTTAATTTTTCACATTTTTAATGAAAAGTGCCAATTCCCCCCCCCTTTGGGTTCTAGGTGAAAATCTCACTCGACACGAATCAAACAAAAATTTTTCCATGGTGTGTATTGTTGTTCATTTTCTTCAAATAAACAAAATAAAACCCAGAATAAATCGTCAAAGACAAGAAATGAGCATAAAAGATGCCTCAGCGCAAGTGTTCATGTTAGTAAAAGAGCCCACATTTCCAAAAATACCGCGAAAAACAACAATCTTTATTATAGAGTGAATGTTTGAGGTGTATAGAAGGCATTTATTTCAATTTTAGAAATTTTAATTTTTCAAATTTTTAATGAAAAGTGCCAATACCCCCCCCTTTGGGTTCTAGGTGAAAATCTCACTCGAAAAGAATCAAACAAAAATGTTTCCATGGTGTGTACTGTTGTTCATTTTCTTCAAATAAACAAAATAAAAACCAGAATAAATCATTAAAGACAAGAAATGAGCATAAAAGATGCCTCAGCGCATGAGTTAATGTTAGTAAAAGAGCCCAAATTTCCAAAAATATTGCGAAAAACAACAATCTTCCATTATAGAGTGAATGTTTGAGGTGTATAGAAGGCATTTATTTCATTTTTAGAAATTTTAATTTTTCACATTTTTCCATGAAAAGTGCCAACCCCCCCTTTAGGTTCTGGTTGAAAATCTCACTCGACACGAATCAAACAAAAATGTTTCCAAGGTGTGTATTGTTGTTCATTTTCATCAAATAAACAAAATAAAACCCAGAATAAATCATTAAAGACAAGAAATGAGCATAAAAGATGCCTCAGCACAAGTGTTAATGTTAGTAAAAGAGCCCAAATTTCCAAAAATATTGCGAAAAACAACAATCTTCCATTATAGAGTGAATGTTTGAGGTGTATAGAAGGCATTTATTTCATTTTTAGAATTTTTAATTTTTCACATTTTTCCATGAAAAGTGACAACCCCCCCTTTAGGTTCTAGGTGAAAATCTCACTCGACACGAATCAAACAAAAATGTTTCCATGGTGTGTATTGTTGTTCATTTTCATCAAATAAACAAAATAAAACCCAGAATAAATCATTAAAGACAAGACATGAGCATAAAAGATGCCTCAGCGCAAGTGTTAATGTTAGTAAAAGAGCCCAAATTTCCAAAAATATTGCGAAAAACAACAATCTTCCATTATAGAGTGAATGTTTGAGGTGTATAGAAGGCATTTATTTCATTTTTAGAAATTTTAATTATTCACATTTTTCCATGAAAAGTGCCAATACCCCCCCCTTTTGGCTCTAGGTGAAAATCTCACTCGACACGAATCAAACAAAAATGTTTCCATGGTGTGTATTGTTGTTCATTTTCTTCAAATAAACAAAATAAAACCCAGAATAAATCATTGAAGACAAGAAATGAAAATAAAAGATACCTCAGCGCAAGTGTTAATGTTAGTAAAAGAGCCCAAATTTCCAAAAATATTGCGAAAAACAACAATCTTCCATTATAGAGTGAATGTCTGAGGTGTATAGAAGGCATTTATTTCATTTTTAGAAATTTTAATTTTTCACATTTTTCCATGAAAAGTGCCAACCCCCCCTTTAGGTTCTAGGTGAAAATCTCACTCGACACGAATCAAGCAAAAATGTTTCCATGGTGTGTATTGTTGTTCAATTTCATCAAATAAACATAATAAAACCCAGAATAAATCATTAAAGACAAGAAATGAGCATAAAAGATGCCTCAGGGCAAGTGTTAATGTTAGCAAAAGAGCCCAAATTTCCAAATATATCGCGAAAAACAACAATCTTCAGTTATAGAGTAAATGTTTGAGGTGTATAGAAGGCATTTATTTCATTTTTGGAAATTTTAATTTTTCACATTTTTCCATGAAAAGTGCCAATACCCCCCCCTTTGGGTTCTAGGTGAAAATCTCACTCGACACGAATCAAACAAAAATGTTTCCATGGTGTGTATTGTTGTTCATTTTCTTCAAATAAACAAAATAAAACCCAGAATAAATCATTGAAGACAAGAAATGAGCATAAAAGATGCCTCAGCGCAAGTGTTAATGTTAGTAAAAGAGCCCAAATTTCCAAAAATATTGCGAAAAACAACAATCTTCCATTATAGAGTGAATGTTTGAGGTGTATAGAAGGCATTTATTTCATTTTTAGAAATTTTAATTTTTCAAATTTTTAATGAATAGTGCCAATACCCCCCCCTTTGGGTTCTAGGTGAAAATCTCACTCGAAAAGAATCAAACAAAAATGTTTCCATGGTGTGTATTGTTGTTCATTTTTCTTCAAATAAACAAAATAAAAACCAGAATAAATCATTAAAGACAAGAAATGAGCATAAAAGATGCCTCAGCGCATGAGTTAATGTTAGTAAAAGAGCCCAAATTTCCAAAAATATTGCGAAAAACAACAATCTTCTGTTTTAGAGTGAATGTTTGAGGTGTTTAGAAGGTATTTATTTCATTTTTAGAAAATTTAATTTTTCACATTTTTCCATGAAAAGTGCCAAAACCCCCCCCCTTTGGGTTCTAGGTAAAAATCTCACTCGACACAAATCAAACAAAAATGTTTCCATGGTGTGTATTGTTGTTCATTTTCATCAAATAAACAAAATAAAACCCAGAATTAATCCTGAAAGACATGAAATGAACATAAAAGATGCTTCAGCGCAAGTGTTAATTATACTAAAAGAGCCCAAATTTCTAAAAATATTGCGAAAAACAACAATCTTCTGTTTTAGAGTGAATGTTTGAGGTGTTTAGAAGGCATTTATTTCATTTTTAGAAAATTTCATTTTTCACATTTTTCCATGAAAAGTGCCAATACCCCCCCCTTTGGGTTCTAGGTGAAAATCTCACTCGACACAAATCAAACAAAAATGTTTCCATGGTGTGTATTGTTGTTCATTTTCATCAAATAAACAAAATAAAACCCAGAAATAATCCTGAAAGACATGAAATGAGCATAAAAGATGCTTCAGCGCAAGTGTTAATTTTAATAAAAGAGCCCAAATTTCTAAAAATATTGCGAAAAACAACAATCTTCTGTTTTAGAGTGAATGTTTGAGGTGTTTAGAAAGCATTTATTTCATTTTTAGAAAATTTAATTTTTTACATTTTTCCATGAAAAGTGCCAATACCCCCCCCTTTGGGTTCTAGGTGAAAATCTCACTCGACACATATCAAACAAAAATGTTTCAATGGTGTGTATTGTTGTTCATTTTCATCAAATAAACAAAATAAAACCCAGAATGTATCCTGAAAGACAATAAATGATCATAAAAGATTCTTCAGCCCAGGTGTTAATTTTACTAAAAGAGCCCAAATTTCTAAAAATATTGCGAAAAACAACAATCTTCTATTTTAGAGTGAATGTTTGAGGTGTTTAGAAGGCATTTATTTCATTTTTAGAAAATTTAATTTTTCACATTTTTCCATGAAAAGTGCCAATACCCCCCCCCTTTGGGTTCTAGGTGAAAATCTCACTTGACGCAAATCAAACAAAAATGTTTCCATGGTGTGTATTGTTGTTCATTTTCATCAAATAAACAAAATAAAACCCAGAATTAATCCTGAAAGACAAGAAATGAGCATAAAAGTTGCTTCAGCGAAAGTGTTAATGTTACTAAAAGAGCCCAAATTTCTAAAAATATTGCGAAAAACAACAATCTTCTGTTTTAGAGTGAATGTTTGAGGTGTTTAGAAGGCATTTATTTCATTTTTAGAAAATTAAATTTTACACATTTTTCCATGAAAAGTGCCAATACCCCCCCTTTGGGTTCTAGGTGAAAATCTCACTCCACACAAATCAAACAAAAATGTTTCCATGGTGTTTATTGTTGTTCATTTTCATCAAATAAACAAAATAAAACCCAGAATGAATCCTGAAAGACAATAAAAGATCATAAAAGATGCTTCAGCCCGGGTGTTAATGTTACTAAAAGAGCCCAAATTTCTAAAAATATTGCGAAAAACAACAATCATCTGTTTAAGAGTGAATGTTTGAGGTGTTTAGAAGGCATTTATTTCTATTTTAGAAAATTTAATTTTTCACATTTTTCCATGAAAAGTGCCAATACCCCCCCCCTTTGGGTTCTAGGTGAAAATCTCTCTCGACACAAATCAATCAAAAATGTATCCAAAGTGTGTATTGTTTTTCATTTTCATCAAATAAACAAAAAAAAACCCAGAATGTATCCTGAAAGACAATAAATGATCATAAAAGATGCTTCAGCCCAGGTGTTAATGTTACTAAAAGTGCCCACATTTCTAAATATATTGCGAAAAACAACAATCTTCTGTTTTAGAGTGAATGTTTGAGGTGTTTAGAAGGCATTTATTTCGTTTTTAGAAAATTTAATTTTTTTACATTTTTCCATGAAAAGTGCCAATACCCCCCCCCCCCTTTGGGTTCTAGGTGAAAATCTCCCTTGACACAAATCAAACAAAAATGTATCCAAGGTGTGTATTGTTGTTCATTTTCATCAAATAAACAAAATAAAACCCAGAATAAATCCTGAAAGACAATAAATGATCATAAAAGATGCTTCAGCCCAGGTGTTAATGTTACTAAAAGAGCCCAAATTTCTAAAAATATTGCGAAAAACAACAATCTTCTGTTTTAGAGTGAATGTTTGAGGTGTTTAGAAGGCATTTATTTCATTTTTAGAAAATTTAATTTTACACATTTTTCCATGAAAAGTGCCAATACCCCCCCTTTGGGTTCTTGGTGAAAATCTCGCTCGACACAAATCAAACAAAAATGTATCCAAGGTGTGTATTGTTGTTCATTTTCATCAAATAAACAAAATAAAACCCAGAATGAATCCTGAAAGACAATAAATGATCATAAAAGATGCTTCAGCCCAGGTGTTAATGTTACTAAAAGAGCCCAAATTTCTAAAAATATTGCGAAAAACTACAATCTTCTGTTTAAGAGTGAATGTTTGAGGTGTTTAGAAGTCATTTCATTCATTTTTAGAAAATTTTATTTTTCACATTTTTCCATGAAAAGTGCCAATACCCCCCCCCTTTGGGTTCTAAGTGAAAATCTCACTCGAAACAAATCAAACAAAAATGTATCCAAGGTGTGTATTGTTGTTCATTTTCATCAAATAAACAAAATAAAACCCAGAATGAATCCTGAAAGACATGAAAGGAGCATAAAAGATGCTTCAGCGAAAGTGTTAATGTTACTAAAAGAGCCAAAATTTCTAAAAATATTGCGAAAAACAACAATCTTCTGTTTTAGAGTGAATGTTTGAGGTGTTTAGAAGGCATTTATTTCATTTTTAGAAAATTTAATTTTTCACATTTTTCCATGAAAAGTGCCAATACCCGCCCTTTGGGTTCTAGGTGAAAATCTCACTCGACACAAATCAAACAAAAATGTTTCCATGGTGTTTATTGTTGTTCATTTTCATCAAATAAACAAAATAAAACCCAGAATGAATCCTGAAAGGCAATAAAAGATCATAAAAGATGCTTCAGCCCAGGTGTTAATGTTACTAAAAGAGCCCAAATTTCTAAAAATATTGCGAAAAACAACAATCTTCTGTTTTAGAGTGAATGTTTGAGGTGTTTAGAAGGCATTTATTTCATTTTTAGAAAATTTCATTTTTTCGCATTTTTCCTTGAAAAGTGCCAATACCCCCCCTTTGGGTTCTAGGTGAAAATCTCACTCCACACAAATCAAACAAAAATGTTTCCATGGTGTTTATTGTTGTTCATTTTCATCAAATAAACAAAATAAAACCCAGAATGAATCCTGAAAGACAATAAAAGATCATAAAAGATGCTTCAGCCCGGGTGTTAATGTTACTAAAAGAGCCCAAATTTCTAAAAATATTGCGAAAAACAACAATCATCTGTTTAAGAGTGAATGTTTGAGGTGTTTAGAAGGCATTTATTTCTATTTTAGAAAATTTAATTTTTCACATTTTTCCATGAAAAGTGCCAATACCCCCCCCCCTTTGGGTTCTAGGTGAAAATCTCTCTCGACACAAATCAATCAAAAATGTATCCAAAGTGTGTATTGTTTTTCATTTTCATCAAATAAACAAAAAAAAAACCCAGAATGTATCCTGAAAGACAATAAATGATCATAAAAGATGCTTCAGCCCAGGTGTTAATGTTACTAAAAGTGCCCACATTTCTAAATATATTGCGAAAAACAACAATCTTCTGTTTTAGAGTGAATGTTTGAGGTGTTTAGAAGGCATTTATTTCGTTTTTAGAAAATTTATTTTTTTTACATTTTTCCATGAAAAGTGCCAATACCCCCCCCCCCCTTTGGGTTCTAGGTGAAAATCTCCCTTGACACAAATCAAACAAAAATGTATCCAAGGTGTGTATTGTTGTTCATTTTCATCAAATAAACAAAATAAAACCCAGAATTCCTGAAAGACAATAAATGATCATAAAAGATGCTTCAGCCCAGGTGTTAATGTTACTAAAAGAGCCCAAATTTCTAAAAATATTGCGAAAAACAACAATCTTCTGTTTTAGAGTGAATGTTTGAGGTGTTTAGAAGGCATTTATTTCATTTTTAGAAAATTTAATTTTACACATTTTTCCATGAAAAGTGCCAATACCCCCCCTTTGGGTTCTTGGTGAAAATCTCGCTCGACACAAATCAAACAAAAATGTATCCAAGGTGTGTATTGTTGTTCATTTTCATCAAATAAACAAAATAAAACCCAGAATGAATCCTGAAAGACAATAAATGATCATAAAAGATGCTTCAGCCCAGGTGTTAATGTTACTAAAAGAGCCCAAATTTCTAAAATATTGCGAAAAACTACAATCTTCTGTTTAAGAGTGAATGTTTGAGGTGTTTAGAAGTCATTTCATTCATTTTTAGAAAATTTTATTTTTCACATTTTTCCATGAAAAGTGCCAATACCCCCCCCTTTGGGTTCTAAGTGAAAATCTCACTCGAAACAAATCAAACAAAAATGTATCCAAGGTGTGTATTGTTGTTCATTTTCATCAAATAAACAAAATAAAACCCAGAATGAATCCTGAAAGACATGAAAGGAGCATAAAAGATGCTTCAGCGAAAGTGTTAATGTTACTAAAAGAGCCAAAATTTCTAAAAATATTGCGAAAAACAACAATCTTCTGTTTTAGAGTGAATGTTTGAGGTGTTTAGAAGGCATTTATTTCATTTTTAGAAAATTTAATTTTTCACATTTTTCCATGAAAAGTGCCAATACCCGCCCTTTGGGTTCTAGGTGAAAATCTCACTCGACACAAATCAAACAAAAATGTTTCCATGGTGTTTATTGTTGTTCATTTTCATCAAATAAACAAAATAAAACCCAGAATGAATCCTGAAAGGCAATAAAAGATCATAAAAGATGCTTCAGCCCAGGTGTTAATGTTACTAAAAGAGCCCAAATTTCTAAAAATATTGCGAAAAACAACAATCTTCTGTTTTAGAGTGAATGTTTGAGGTGTTTAGAAGGCATTTATTCATTTTTAGAAAATTTAATTTTTCACATTTTTCAATGAAAAGTGCCAATACCCCCCCTTTGGGTTCTAGGTGAAAATCTCACTCGACACAAATCAATCAAAAATGTATCCAAAGTGTGTATTGTTTTTCATTTTCATCAAATAAACAAAAAAAACCCAGAATGTATCCTGAAAGACAATAAATGATCATAAAAGATGCTTCAGCACAGGTGTTAATGTTACTAAAAGTGCCCAAATTTCTAAAAATATTGCGAAAAACAACAATCTTCTGTTTCAGAGTGAATTTTTGAGGGGTTTAGAAGGCATTTATTTCATTTTTAGAAAATTTAATTTTTCACATTTTTCCATGAAAAGTGCCAATACCCGCCCTTTGGGTTCTAAGTGAAAATCTCACTCGACACAAATCAAACAAAAATGTTTCCATGGTGTGTATTGTTGTTTATTTTCATCAAATAAACTAAATTAAACCAGAATAATCCTGAAAGACAAGAAATTAGCATTAATGATGCTTCAGCGCAAGTGTTAATGTTACTAAAAGAGCCCAATTTTCTAAAAATATTGCGAAAAAACAACAATCTTCTGTTTTAGAGTGAATGTGTGTGGTGTTTTGAAGGCATTTATTTCATTTTTAGAAAATTTAATTTTTCACATTTTTCCATGAAAAGTGCCAATACCCCCCCTTTGGGTTCTAGGTGAAAATCTCACTCGACACAAATCAATCAAAAATGTTTCCATGGTGTGTATTGTTGTTCATTTTCATCAAATAAACAAAATAAAACCCAGAATAATACTGAAAGAAGGGAAATGAGCATTAAAGTTGCTTCAGCGCAAGTGTTTATGTTACTAAAAGAGCCCAAATTTCTAAAAATATTGCGAAAAACAACAATCTTCTGTTTTAGAGTGAATGTTTGAGGTGTTTAGAAGGTATTTATTTCATTTTTAGAAAATTTAATTTTTCACATTGTTCCATGAAAAGTGCCAATACCCCCCTTGGGTTCTTGGTGAAAATCTCACTCGACACAAATCAATCAAAAATGTTTCCATGGTGTGTATTGTTGTTCATTTTCATCAAAATAAAAAAATAAAACCCAGAATTAATCTTGAAAGACAAGAAACGAGCATAAAAGTTGCTTCAGCGAAAGTGTAAATGTTACTAAAAGAGCCCAAATTTCTAAAAATATTGCGAAAAACAACAATCTTCTGTTTTAGAGTGAATGTTTGAGGTGTTTAGAAGGCATTTATTTCATTTTTAGAAAATTTAATTTTTCACATTGTTCCATGAAAAGTGCCAATACCCCCTTGGGTTCTTGGTGAAAATCTCACTCGACACAAATCAATCAAAAATGTTTCCATGGTGTGTATTGTTGTTCATTTTCATCAAATTAACAAAATAAAACCCAGAATTAATCTTGAAAGACAAGAAACGAGCATAAAAATTGCTTCAGCGAAAGTGTTTATGTTACTAAAAGAGCCCAAATTTCCAAAAATATTGCGAAAAACAACAATCTTCTGTTTTAGAGTGAATGTTTGAGGTGTTTAGAAGGCATTTATTTCATTTTAGAAAATTTAATTTTTTCGCATTTTTCCTTGAAAAGTGCCAATACCCCCCCCTTTGGGTTCTAGGTGAAAATCTCACTCGACACAAATCAAACAAAAATAGTTCCATGGTGTGTATTGTTGTTCATTTTCATCAAATAAACAAAATAAAACCCAGAAATAATCCTGAAAGACATGAAATGAGCATAAAAGATGCTTCAGCGCAAGTGTTAATTTTAATAAAAGAGCCCAAATTTCTAAAAATATTGCGAAAAACAACAACCTTCTGTTTTAGAGTGAATGTTTGAGGTGTTTAGAAGGCATTTATTTCATTTTAGAAAATTTAATTTTTTCGCATTTTTCCTTGAAAAGTGCCAATACCCCCCCCTTTGGGTTCTAGGTGAAAATCTCACTCGACACAAATCAAACAAAAATGTATCCAAGGTGTGTATTGTTGTTCATTTTCATCAAATAAACAAAATAAAACCCAGAATGAATCCTGAAAGACAATAAAAGATCATAACAGATGCTTCAGCCCAGGTGTAAATGTTACTAAAAGAGCCAAATTTCTAAAATATTGCGAAAAACAACAATCTTCTGTTTTAAAGTGAATGTTTGAGGTGTTTAGAAGGCATTTATTTCATTTTTAGAAAATTTAATTTTTCACATTTTTCCATGAAAAGTGCCAATACCCGCCCTTTGGGTTCTAAGTGAAAATCTCACTCGACACAAATCAAACAAAAATTTTTCCATGGTGTGTATTGTTGTTTATTTTCATCAAATAAAAAAAAATAAAACCCAGAATAATCCTGAAAGACAAGAAATGAGCATAAAAGATGCTTCAGCGCAAGTGTTAATGTTACTAAAAGAGCCAAAATTTCTAAAAATATTGCGAAAAACAACAATCTTATGTTTTAGAGTGAATGTTTGAGGTGTTTAGAAGGTATATATTTCATTTTTAGAAAATTTAATTTTTCACATTGTTCCATGAAAAGTGCCAATACCCCCCTTGGGTTCTTGGTGAAAATCTCACTCGACACAAATCAATCAAAAATGTTTCCATGGTGTGTATTGTTGTTCATTTTCATCAAATTAACAAAATAAAACCCAGAATTAATCTTGAAAGACAAGAAACGAGCATAAAAATTGCTTCAGCGAAAGTGTTAATGTTACTAAAAGAGCCCAAATTTCTAAAAATATTGCGAAAAACAACAATCTTCTGTTTAAGAGTGAATGTTTGAGGTGTTTAGAAGGCATTTACTTCATTTTTAGAAAATTTAATTTTTTCGCATTTTTCCTTGAAAAGTGCCAATACCCCCCCCTTTGGGTTCTAGGTGAAAATCTCACTCGACACAAATCAAACAAAAATAGTTCCATGGTGTGTATTGTTGTTCATTTTCATCAAATAAACAAAATAAAACCCAGAAATAATCCTGAAAGACATGAAATGAGCATAAAAGATGCTTCAGCGCAAGTGTTAATGTTACTAAAAGTGCCCAAATTTCTAAAAATATTGCGAAAAACAACAATCTTCTTCTTTAGAGTGAATGTTTGAGGTGTTTAGAAGGCATTTATTTCATTTTTAGAAAATTTATTTTTCACATTTTTCCATGAAAAGTGCCAATACCCCCCCTTTGGGTTCTAGGTGAAAATCTCACTCGACACATATCAAACAAAAATGTATCCAAGGTGTGTATTGTTGTTCATTTTCATCAAATAACAAAAATAAAACACAGAATGTATCCTGAAAGACAATAAATGATCATAAAAGATGCTTCAGCCCAGGTGTTAATGTTACTAAAAGAGCCAAAATTTCTAAAAATATTGCGAAAACCAACAATCTTCTGTTTTAGAGTAAATGTTTGAGGTGTTTAGAAGGCATTTATTTCATTTTTAGAAAATTTAATTTTTCACATTTTTCCATGAAAAGTGCCAATACCCCCCCTTTGGGTTTTAGGTGAAAATCTCACTTGACACAAATCAAACAAAAATGTTTCCATGGTGTGTATTGTTGTTCATTTTCATCAAATAAACAAAATAAAACCCAGAATGAATCCTGAAAGACAATAAAAGATCATAACAGATGCTTCAGCCCAGGTGTAAATGTTACTAAAAGAGCCCACATTTCTAAAAATATTGCGAAAAACAACAATCTTCGGTTTTAGAGTGAATGTTTGAGGTGTTTAGAAGTCATTTCATTCATTTTTAGAAAATTTTATTTTTCACATTTTTCCATGAAAAGTGCCAATACCCCCCCCTTTGGGTTCTAAGTGAAAATATCACTCGAAACAAATCAAACAAAAATGTATCCAAGGTGTGTATTGTTCTTCATTTTCATCAAATAAACAAAATAAAACCCAGAATGTATCCTGAAAGACAATAAATGATCATAAATGATGCTTCAGCGCAAGTGTTAATGTTACTAAAAGAGCCCAAATTTCTAAAAATATTGCGAAAAACAACAATCTTCTTTTTTAGAGTGAATGTTTGAGGTGTTTAGAAGGCATTTATTTCATTTTTAGAAAATTTAATTTTTCACATTTTTCCATGAAAAGTGCCAATACCCCCCTTTGGGTTCTAGGTGAAAATCTCACTCGACACAAATAAAAAAAAATGTATCCAAGGTGTGTATTGTTGTTCATTTTCATCAAATAAACAAAATAAAACCCAGAATTAATCCTGAAAGACATCAAATGAGCATAAAAGATGCTTCAGCGCAAGTGTTAATTTTACTAAAAGGGCCCAAATTTCTAAAAATATTGCGAAAAACAGCAATCTTCTGTTTTAGAGTGAATGTTTGATGTGTTTAGAAGGCATTTATTTCATTTTTAGAAAATTTATTTTTTTACATTTTTCCATGAAAAGAGCCAATACCCCCCCTTTGGGTTCTAGGTGAAAATCTAACTTGACACAAATCAAACAAAAATGTTTCCATGGTGTGTATTGTTGTTCATTTTCATCAAATAAACAAAATAAAACCCAGAATAATACTGAAAGACAAGAAATGAGCATTAAAGTTGCTTCAGCGCAAGTGTTAATGTTACTAAAAGAGCCCAAATTTCTAAAAATATTGCGAAAAACAACAATCTTCTGTTTTAGAGTAAATGTTTGAGGTGTTTAGAAGGCATTTATTTCATTTTTAGAAAATTTAATTTTTCACATTTTTCCATGAAAAGTGCCAATACCCCCCCTTTGGGTTCTAGGTGAAAATCTAACTCGAAACAAATCAAACAAAAATGTATTCAAGGTGTGTATTGTTGTTCATTTTCATCAAATAAACAAAATAAAACACAGAATGTATCCTGAAAGACAATAAATGATCATAAAAGATGCTTCAGCCCAGGAGTTAATGTTACTAAAAGAGCCCAAATTTCTAAAAATATTGCGAAAAACAACAATCTTCTGTTTTAGAGTGAATGTTTGAGCTGTTTAGAAGGCATTTATTTCATTTTTAGAAAATTTATTTTTCACATTTTTCCATGAAAAGTGCCAATACCCCCCCTTTGGGTTCTAGGTGAAAATCTCACTCGACACATATCAAACAAAAATGTATCCAAGGTGTGTATTGTTGTTCATTTCATCAAATAAACAAAATAAAACACAGAATGTATCTGAAAGACAATAAATGATCATAAAAGATGCTTCAGCCCAGGTGTTAATGTAACTAAAAGAGCCAAATTTTCTAAAAATATTGCGAAAAACAACAATCTTCTGTTTCAGAATAATGTTTGAGGTGTTTAGAAGGCATTTATTTCATTTTAGAAAATTTAATTTTTCACATTTTTCCATGAAAAGTGCCAATACCCCCCCTTTGGGTTCTAGGTGAAAATCTAACTTGACACAATCAAACAAAAATGTTTTCCATGGTGAGTATTGTTGTTCATTTTCATCAAATAAACAAAATAAAACCCAGAATAATACTGAAAGACAAGAAATGAGCATTAAAGTTGCTTCAGCGCAAGTGTTAATGTTACTAAAAGAGCCCAAATTTCTAAAAATATTGCGAAAAACAACAATCTTCTGTTTTAGAGTAAATGTTTGAGGTGTTTAGAAGGCATTTATTTCATTTTTAGAAAATTTAATTTTTCACATTTTTCCATGAAAAGTGCCAATACCCCCCCTTTGGGTTCTAGGTGAAAATCTAACTCGACACAAATCAAACAAAAATGTATTCAAGGTGTGTATTGTTGTTCATTTTCATCAAATAAACAAAATAAAACCCAGAATTAATCCTGAAAGACAAGAAATGAGCATAAAAGATGCTTCAGCCCAGGTGTTAATGTACTAAAAGAGCCCAAATTTCTAAAAATATTGCGAAAAACAACAATCTTCTGTTTTAGAGTGAATGTTTGAGGTGTTTAGAAGGCATTTATTTCATTTTTAGAAAATTTAATTTTTCACATTTTTCCATGAAAAGTGCCAATACACCCCCTTTGGGTTCTAGGTGAAAATCTCACTCGACACAAATCAAACAAAAATGTATCCAAGGTGTGTATTGTTGTTCATTTTCATCAAATAAACAAATAAAACACAGAATGTATCCTGAAAGACAATAAATGATCATAAAAGATGCTTCAGCCCAGATGTTAATGTTACTAAAAGAGCCAAAATTTCTAAAAATATTGCGCAAAACAACAATCTTCTGTTTTAGAGTGAATGTTTGAGGTGTTTAGAAGGCATTTATTTCTATTTTAGAAAATTTAATTTTTCACATTTTTCCATGAAAAGTGCCAATACCCCCCCTTTGGGTTCTAGGTGAAAATCTCACTCGACACAAATAAAAAAAATGTATCCAAGGTGTGTATTGTTGTTCATTTTCATCAAATAAACAAAATAAAACCCAGAATGTATCCTGAAAGACAATAAATGATCATAAAAGATACTTCAGCCCTGGTGTTAATGTTACTAAAAGAGCCCAAATTTCATAAAAATATTGCGAAAAACAACAATCTTCTGTTTTAGAGTGAATGTTTGAGGTGTTTAGAAGGCATTTATTTCATTTTTAGAAAATTTAATTTTTCACATTTTTCCATGAAAAGTGCCAATACCTTTGGGTACCAATGCCCCCTTTGGGTTCTAGGTGAAAATCTAACTTGACACAAATCAAACAATAATGTTTCAATGGTGTGTATTGTTGTTCATTTTCATCAAATAAACAAAATAAAACCCAGAATGTTTCCTGAAAGACAATAAATGATCATAAAAGATGCTACAGCCCAGGTGTTAATGTTACTAAAAGAGCCCAAATTTCTAAAAATATTGCGAAAAACAACAGTCTTCTGTTTTAGAGTGAATGTTTGAGGTGTTTAGAAGGCATTTATTTCATTTTTAGAAAATTTAATTTTTCATATTTTTCCATGAAAAGTGCCAATACCCCCCCCCCTTTGGGTTCTAGGTGAAAATCTCACTTGACGCAAATCAAACAAAAATGTTTCCATGGTGTGTAGTTTTGTTCATTTTCATCAAATAAACAAAATAAAACCCAGAATTAATCCTGAAAGACAAGAAATGAGCATAAAAGTTGCTTCAGCGAAAGTGTAAATGTTACTAAAAGAGCCCAAATTTCTAAAAATATTGCGAAAAACAATCTTCTGTTTTAGAGTGAATGTTTGAGGTGTTTAGAAGGCATTTATTTCATTTTTAGAAAATTTAATTTTTCACATTTTTCCATGAAAAGTGCCAATACCCCCCCCTTTGGGTTCTAGGTGAAAATCTCACTCGACACAAATCAAACAAAAATGTTTCCATGGTGCGTATTGTTGTTCATTTTCATCAAATTAACAAAATAAAACCCAGAATTAATCTTGAAAGACAAGAAACGAGCATATAAGTTGCTTCAGCCCAGGTGTTAATGTTACTAAAAGAGCCCAAACTTCTAAAAATATTGCGAAAAACAACAATCTTCTGTTTTAGAGTGAATGTTTGAGGTGTTTAGAAGGCATTTATTTCATTTTTAGAAATTTAATTTTTCACATTTTTCCATGAAAAGTGCCAATACCCCCCCCTTTGGGTTCTAGGTGAAAATCTCGCTCGACACCAATCAAACAAAAATGTTTCCATGGTGTGTATTGTTGTTCATTTTCATCAAATAAACAAAATAAAACCCAGAAATAATCCTGAAAGACAAGAAATGAGCATAAAAGATGCTTCAGCGCAAGTGTTAATTTTACTAAAAGAGCCCAATTTTCTAAAAATATTGCGAAAAACAACAATCTTCTGTTTTAGAGTGAATGTTTGAGGTGTTTAGAAGGCATTTATTTCATTTTTAGAAAATTTAATTTTTCACATTTTTCCATGAAAAGTGCCAATACCCCCCCCTTTGGGTTCTAGGTGAAAATCTCGCTCGACACCAATCAAACAAAAATGTTTCCATGGTGTGTATTGTTGTTCATTTTCATCAAATAAACAAATAAAACCCAGAATTAATCCTGAAAGACAAGAAATGAGCATAAAAGATGCTTCAGCGCAAGGGTTAATGTTACTAAAAGAGCCAAAATTTCTAAAAATATTGCGAAAAACAACAATCTTATGTTTTAGAGTGAATGTTTGAGGTGTTTAGAAGGTATTTATTTCATTTTTAGAAAATTTAATTTTTCACATTGTTCAATGAAAAGTGCCAATACCCCCCCTTGGGTTCTTGGTGAAAATCTCACTCGACACAAATCAATCAAAAATGTTTCCATGGTGTGTATTGTTGTTCATTTTCATCAAATAAACAAAATAAAACCCAGAATTAATCCTGAAAGACAAGAAATGAGCATAAAAGATGCTTAAGCGCAAATGTTAATGTTACTAAAAGAGCCCAAATTTCTAAAAATATTGCGAAAAACAACAATCTTCTGTTTTAGAGTGAATGTTTTAGGTGTTTAGAAGGTATTTATTTCATTTTTAGAAAATTTAATTTTTCACATTTTTCCATGAAAAGTGCCAATAGTGCCAAGTCCCTTTGGGTTCTAGGTGAAAATCTCATTCGACACAGATCAAACAAAAATGTTTCCATGGTGTGTATTGTTGTTCATTTTCATCAAATTAACAAAATAAAACCCAGAATGTATCCTGAAAGACAATAAATGACCATAAAAGATGCTTCAGCCCAGGAGTTAATGTTACTAAAAGAGCCCAAATTTCTAAAAATATTGCGAAAAACAACAATCTTCTGTTTTAGAGTAAATGTTTGAGCTGTTTAGAAGGCATTTATTTCATTTTTAGAAAATTTAATTTTTCACATTTTTCCATGAAAAGTGCCAATACCCCCCCTTTGGGTTCTAGGTGAAAATCTAACTTGACACAAATCAAACAAAAATGTTTCCATGGTGTGTATTGTTGTTCTGTTGTTCATTTTCATCAAATAAACAAAATAAAACCCAGAATAATACTGAAAGACAAGAAATGAGCATTAAAGTTGCTTCAGCGCAAGTGTTAATGTTACTAAAAGAGCCCAAATTTCTAAAAATATTGCGAAAAACAACAATCTTCTGTTTTAGAGTAAATGTTTGAGGTGTTTAGAAGGCATTTATTTCATTTTTAGAAAATTTAATTTTTCACATTTTTCCATGAAAAGTGCCAATACCCCCCCTTTGGGTTCTAGGTGAAAATCTAACTCGACACAAATCAAACAAAAATGTATTCAAGGTGTGTATTGTTGTTCATTTTCATCAAATAAACAAAATAAAACCCAGAATTAATCCTGAAAGACAAGAAATGAGCATAAAAGATGCTTCAGCCCAGGTGTTAATGTTACTAAAAGAGCCCAAATTTCTAAAAATATTGCGAAAAACAACAATCTTCTGTTTTAGAGTGAATGTTTGAGGTGTTTAGAAGGCATTTATTTCATTTTTAGAAAATTTAATTTTTCACATTTTTCCATGAAAAGTGCCAATACCCCCCCTTTGGGTTCTAGGTGAAAATCTCACTCGACACAAATAAAAAAAATGTATCCAAGGTGTGTATTGTTGTTCATTTTCATCAAATAAACAAAATAAAACCCAGAATGTATCCTGAAAGACAATAAATGATCATTAAAGATGCTTCAGCCCTGGTGTTAATGTTACTAAAAGAGCCCAAATTTCATAAAAATATTGCGAAAAACAACAATCTTCTGTTTTAGAGTGAATGTTTGAGGTGTTTAGAAGGCATTTATTTCATTTTTAGAAAATTTAATTTTTCACATTTTTCCATGAAAAGTGCCAATACCTTTGGGTACCAATGCCCCCTTTGGGTTCTAGGTGAAAATCTCACTTGACGCAAATCAAACAAAAATGTTTCCATGGTGTGTAGTTTTGTTCATTTTCATCAAATAAACAAAATAAAACCCAGAATTAATCCTGAAAGACAAGAAATGAGCATAAAAGTTGCTTCAGCGAAAGTGTAAATGTTACTAAAAGAGCCCAAATTTCTAAAAATATTGCGAAAAACAATCTTCTGTTTTAGAGTGAATGTTTGAGGTGTTTAGAAGGCATTTATTTCATTTTTAGAAAATTTAATTTTTCACATTTTTCCATGAAAAGTGCCAATACCCCCCCCTTTGGGTTCTAGGTGAAAATCTCACTCGACACAAATCAAACAAAAATGTTTCCATGGTGCGTATTGTTGTTCATTTTCATCAAATTAACAAAATAAAACCCAGAATTAATCTTGAAAGACAAGAAACGAGCATAAAAGTTGCTTCAGCCCAGGTGTTAATGTTACTAAAAGAGCCCAAACTTCTAAAAATATTGCGAAAAACAACAATCTTCTGTTTTAGAGTGAATGTTTGAGGTGTTTAGAAGGCATTTATTTCATTTTTAGAAAATTTAATTTTTCACATTTTTCCATGAAAAGTGCCAATACCCCCCCCTTTGGGTTCTAGGTGAAAATCTCGCTCGACACCAATCAAACAAAAATGTTTCCATGGTGTGTATTGTTGTTCATTTTCATCAAATAAACAAAATAAAACCCAGAAATAATCCTGAAAGACAAGAAATGAGCATAAAAGATGCTTAAGCGCAAATGTTAATGTTACTAAAAGAGCCCAAATTTCTAAAAATATTGCGAAAAACAACAATCTTCTGTTTTAGAGTGAATGTTTTAGGTGTTTAGAAGGTATTTATTTCATTTTTAGAAAATTTAATTTTTCACATTTTTCCATGAAAAGTGCCAATAGTGCCAAGTCCCTTTGGGTTCTAGGTGAAAATCTCATTCGACACAGATCAAACAAAAATGTTTCCATGGTGTGTATTGTTGTTCATTTTCATCAAATTAACAAAATAAAACCCAGAATTAATCTTGAAAGACAAGAAAAGAGCATAAAAGTTGCTTCAGCGAAAGTGTTAATGTTACTAAAAGAGCCCAAATTTCTAAAAATATTGCGAAAAACAACAATCTTCTGTTTTAGAGTGAATGTTTGAGGTGTTTAGAAGGCATTTATTTCATTTTTAGAAAATTTAGTTTTTCACATTTTTCCATGAAAAGTGCCAATACCCGCCCTTTGGGTTCTAGGTGAAAATCTCACTCGACATAAATCAAACAAAAATGTATCCAAGGTGTGTATTGTTGTTCATTTTCATCAAATAAACAAAATAAAACCCAGAATGAATCCTGAAAGACAATAAAAGATCATAACAGATGCTTCAGCCCAGGTGTTAATGTTACTAAAAGAGCCCAAATTTCTAAAAATATTGCGAAAAACAACAATCTTCTGTTTTAGAGTGAATGTTTGAGGTGTTTAGAAGTCATTTCATTCATTTTTAGAAAATTTTATTTTTCACATTTTTCCATGAAAAGTGCCAATACCCCACCCTTTTGGTTCTAAGTGAAAATCTTACTCGAAACAAATCAAACAAAAATGTATCCAAGGTGTGTATTGTTGTTCATTTTCATCAAATAAACAAAATAAAACCCAGAAAGAATCCTGAAAGACATGAAAGGAGCATAAAAGATGCTTCAGCGAAAGTGTTAATGTTACTAAAAGAGCCAAAATTTCTAAAAATATTGCGAAAAACAACAATCTTCTGTTTAAGAGTGAATGTTTGAGGTGTTTAGAAGGCATTCATTTCATTTTTAGAAAATTTAATTTTTCACATTTTTCCATGAAAAGTGCCAATACCCGCCCTTTGGGTTCTAGGTGAAAATCTCACTCGACACAAATCAAACAAAAATGTTTCCATGGTGTTTATTGTTGTTCATTTTCATCAAATAAACAAAATCAAACTCAGAATGAATCCTGAAAGACAATAAAAGATCATAAAAGATGCTTCAGCCCAGGTGTTAATGTTACTAAAAGAGCCCAAATTTCTAAAAATATTGCGAAAAACAACAATCTTCTGTTTTAGAGTGAATGTTTGAGGTGTTTTGAAGGCATTTATTTCATTTTTAGAAAATTTAATTTTTCACATTTTTCCATGAAAAGTGCCAATACCCCCCCTTTGGGTTCTAGGTGAAAATCTCACTCGACACAAATCAATCAAAAATGTATCCAAAGTGTGTATTGTTTTTCATTTCCATCAAATAAACAAAAAAAAACCCAGAATGTATCCTGAAAAACAATAAATGATCATAAAAGATGCTTCAGCCCAGGTGTTAATGTTACTAAAAGGGCCCAAATTTCTAAAAATATTGCGAAAAACAACAATCTTCTGTTTTAGAGTGAATGTTTGAGGTGTTTAGAAGGCATTTATTTCATTTTTAGAAAATTTAATTTTTCATATTTTTCCATGAAAAGTGCCAATACCCCCCCCTTTAGGTTCTAAGTGAAAATCTCACTCGACACATTTCAAACAAAAATGTTTCCATGGTGTGTATTGTTGTTCATTTTCATCAAATAAACAAAATAAAACCCAGAAATAATCCTGAAAGACAAGAAATGAGCATAAAAGATGCTTCAGCGCAAGTGTTAATTTTACTAAAAGAGCCCAATTTTCTAAAAATATTGCGAAAAACAACAATCTTCTGTTTTAGAGTGAATGTTTGAGGTGTTTAGAAGGCATTTATTTCATTTTTAGAAAATTTAATTTTTTACATTTTTCCATGAAAAGTGCCAATACCCCCCCCTTTGGGTTCTAGGTGAAAATCTCACTCGACACAAATCAATCAAAAATGTTTCCATGGTGTGTATTGTTGTTCATTTTCATCAAATAAACAAATAAAACCCAGAATTAATCCTGAAAGACAAGAAATGAGCATAAAAGATGCTTCAGCGCAAGGGTTAATGTTACTAAAAGAGCCAAAATTTCTAAAAATATTGCGAAAAACAACAATCTTATGTTTTAGAGTGAATGTTTGAGGTGTTTAGAAGGTATTTATTTCATTTTTAGAAAATTTAATTTTTCACATTGTTCAATGAAAAGTGCCAATACCCCCCCTTGGGTTCTTGGTGAAAATCTCACTCGACACAAATCAATCAAAAATGTTTCCATGGTGTGTATTGTTGTTCATTTTCATCAAATAAACAAAATAAAACCCAGAATTAATCCTGAAAGACAAGAAATGAGCATAAAAGATGCTTAAGCGCAAATGTAAATGTTACTAAAAGAGCCCAAATTTCTAAAAATATTGCGAAAAACAACAATCTTCTGTTTTAGAGTGAATGTTTTTGGTGTTTAGAAGGTATTTATTTCATTTTTAGAAAATTTAATTTTTCACATTTTTCCATGAAAAGTGCCAATAGTGCCAAGTCCCTTTGGGTTCTAGGTGAAAATCTCATTCGACACAGATCAAACAAAAATGTTTCCATGGTGTGTATTGTTGTTCATTTTCATCAAATTAACAAAATAAAACCCAGAATTAATCTTGAAAGACAAGAAAAGAGCATAAAAGTTGCTTCAGCGAAAGTGTTAATGTTACTAAAAGAGCCCAAATTTCTAAAAATATTGCGAAAAACAACAATCTTCTGTTTTAGAGTGAATGTTTGAGGTGTTTAGAAGGCATTTATTTCATTTTTAGAAAATTTAGTTTTTCACATTTTTCCATGAAAAGTGCCAATACCCGCCCTTTGGGTTCTAGGTGAAAATCTCACTCAACATAAATCAAACAAAAATGTATCCAAGGTGTGTATTGTTGTTCATTTTCATCAAATAAACAAAATAAAACCCAGAATGAATCCTGAAAGACAATAAAAGATCATAACAGATGCTTCAGCCCAGGTGTTAATGTTACTAAAAGAGCCCAAATTTCTAAAAATATTGCGAAAAACAACAATCTTCTGTTTTAGAGTGAATGTTTGAGGTGTTTAGAAGTCATTTCATTCATTTTTAGAAAATTTTATTTTTCACATTTTTCCATGAAAAGTGCCAATACCCCACCCTTTTGGTTCTAAGTGAAAATCTCACTCGAAACAAATCAAACAAAAATGTATCCAAGGTGTGTATTGTTGTTCATTTTCATCAAATAAACAAAATAAAACCCAGAAAGAATCCTGAAAGACATGAAAGGAGCATAAAAGATGCTTCAGCGAAAGTGTTAATGTTACTAAAAGAGCCAAAATTTCTAAAAATATTGCGAAAAAACAACAATCTTCTGTTTTAGAGTAAATGTTTGAGCTGTTTAGAAGGCATTTATTTCATTTTTAGAAAATTTAATTTTTCACATTTTTCCATGAAAAGTGCCAATACCCCCCCTTTGGGTTCTAGGTGAAAATCTAACTTGACACAAATCAAACAAAAATGTTTCCATGGTGTGTATTGTTGTTCATTTTCATCAAATAAACAAAATAAAACCCAGAATAATACTGAAAGACAAGAAATGAGCATTAAAGTTGCTTCAGCGCAAGTGTTAATGTTACTAAAAGAGCCCAAATTTCTAAAAATATTGCGAAAAACAACAATCTTCTGTTTTAGAGTAAATGTTTGAGGTGTTTAGAAGGCATTTATTTCATTTTTAGAAAATTTAATTTTTCACATTTTTCCATGAAAAGTGCCAATACCCCCCCTTTGGGTTCTAGGTGAAAATCTAACTCGACACAAATCAAACAAAAATGTATTCAAGGTGTGTATTGTTGTTCATTTTCATCAAATAAACAAAATAAAACCCAGAATTAATCCTGAAAGACAAGAAATGAGCATAAAAGATGCTTCAGCCCAGGTGTTAATGTTACTAAAAGAGCCCAAATTTCTAAAAATATTGCGAAAAACAACAATCTTCTGTTTTAGAGTGAATGTTTGAGGTGTTTAGAAGGCATTTATTTCATTTTTAGAAAATTTAATTTTTCACATTTTTCCATGAAAAGTGCCAATACCCCCCCTTTGGGTTCTAGGTGAAAATCTCACTCGACACAAATCAAACAAAAATGTATCCAAGGTGTGTATTGTTGTTCATTTTCATCAAATAAACAAAATAAAACACAGAATGTATCCTGAAAGACAATAAATGATCATAAAAGATGCTTCAGCCCAGATGTTAATGTTACTAAAAGAGCCAAAATTTCTAAAAATATTGCGCAAAACAACAATCTTCTGTTTTCGAGTGAATGTTTGAGGTGTTTAGAAGGCATTTATTTCTATTTTAGAAAATTTAATTTTTCACATTTTTCCATGAAAAGTGCCAATACCCCCCCCTTTGGGTTCTAGGTGAAAATCTCACTCGACACAAATAAAAGAAATGTATCCAAGGTGTGTATTGTTGTTCATTTTCATCAAATAAACAAAATAAAACCCAGAATGTATCCTGAAAGACAATAAATGATCATTAAAGATGCTTCAGCCCTGGTGTTAATGTTACTAAAAGAGCCCAAATTTCATAAAAATATTGCGAAAAACAACAATCTTCTGTTTTAGAGTGAATGTTTGAGGTGTTTAGAAGGCATTTATTTCATTTTTAGAAAATTTAATTTTTCACATTTTTCCATGAAAAGTGCCAATACCTTTGGGTACCAATGCCCCCTTTGGGTTCTAGGTGAAAATCTAACTTGACACAAATCAAACAATAATGTTTCAATGGTGTGTATTGTTGTTCATTTTCATCAAATAAACAAAATAAAACCCAGAATGTTTCCTGAAAGACAATAAATGATCATAAAAGATGCTACAGCCCAGGTGTTAATGTTACTAAAAGAGCCCAAATTTCTAAAAATATTGCGAAAAACAACAGTCTTCTGTTTTAGAGTGAATGTTTGAGGTGTTTAGAAGGCATTTATTTCATTTTTAGAAAATTTAATTTTTCATATTTTTCCATGAAAAGTGCCAATACCCCCCCCCTTTGGGTTCTAGGTGAAAATCCACTTGACGCAAATCAAACAAAAATGTTTCCATGGTGCGTATTGTTGTTCATTTTCATCAAATTAACAAAATAAAACCCAGAATTAATCTTGAAAGACAAGAAACGAGCATAAAAGTTGCTTCAGCCCAGGTGTTAATGTTACTAAAAGAGCCCAAACTTCTAAAAATATTGCGAAAAACAACAATCTTCTGTTTTAGAGTGAATGTTTGAGGTGTTTAGAAGGCATTTATTTCATTTTTAGAAAATTTAATTTTTCACATTTTTCCATGAAAAGTGCCAATACCCCCCCCTTTGGGTTCTAGGTGAAAATCTCGCTCGACACCAATCAAACAAAAATGTTTCCATGGTGTGTATTGTTGTTCATTTTCATCAAATAAACAAAATAAAACCCAGAAATAATCCTGAAAGACAAGAAATGAGCATAAAAGATGCTTCCGCGCAAGTGTTAATTTTACTAAAAGAGCCCAATTTTCTAAAAATATTGCGAAAAACAACAATCTTCTGTTTTAGAGTGAACGTTTGAGGTGTTTAGAAGGCATTTATTTCATTTTTAGAAAATTTAATTTTTTACATTTTTCCATGAAAAGTGCCAATACCCCCCCCCTTTGGGTTCTAGGTGAAAATCTCACTCGACACAAATCAATCAAAAATTTTTCCATGGTGTGTATTGTTGTTCATTTTCATCAAATAAACAAATAAAACCCAGAATTAATCCTGAAAGACAAGAAATGAGCATAAAAGATGCTTCAGCGCAAGGGTTAATGTTACTAAAAGAGCCAAAATTTCTAAAAATATTGCGAAAAACAACAATCTTATGTTTTAGAGTGAATGTTTGAGGTGTTTAGAAGGTATTTATTTCATTTTTAGAAAATTTAATTTTTCACATTGTTCAATGAAAAGTGCCAATACCCCCCCTTGGGTTCTTGGTGAAAATCTCACTCGACACAAATCAATCAAAAATGTTTCCATGGTGTGTATTGTTGTTCATTTTCATCAAATAAACAAAATAAAACCCAGAATTAATCCTGAAAGACAAGAAATGAGCATAAAAGATGCTTAAGCGCAAATGTTAATGTTACTAAAAGAGCCCAAATTTCTAAAAATATTGCGAAAAACAACAATCTTCTGTTTTAGAGTGAATGTTTCAGGTGTTTAGAAGGTATTTATTTCATTTTTAGAAAATTTAATTTTTCACATTTTTCCATGAAAAGTGCCAATAGTGCCAAGTCCCTTTGGGTTCTAGGTGAAAATCTCATTCGACACAGATCAAACAAAAATGTTTCCATGGTGTGTATTGTTGTTCATTTTCATCAAATTAACAAAATAAAACCCAGAATTAATCTTGAAAGACAAGAAAAGAGCATAAAAGTTGCTTCAGCGAAAGTGTTAATGTTACTAAAAGAGCCCAAATTTCTAAAAATATTGCGAAAAACAACAATCTTCTGTTTTAGAGTGAATGTTTGAGGTGTTTAGAAGGCATTTATTTCATTTTTAGAAAATTTAGTTTTTCACATTTTTCCATGAAAAGTGCCAATACCCGCCCTTTGGGTTCTAGGTGAAAATCTCACTCGACATAAATCAAACAAAAATGTATCCAAGGTGTGTATTGTTGTTCATTTTCATCAAATAAACAAAATAAAACCCAGAATGAATCCTGAAAGACAATAAAAGATCATAACAGATGCTTCAGCCCAGGTGTTAATGTTACTAAAAGAGCCCAAATTTCTAAAAATATTGCGAAAAACAACAATTTTCTGTTTTAGAGTGAATGTTTGAGGTGTTTAGAAGTCATTTCATTCATTTTTAGAAAATTTTATTTTTCACATTTTTCCATGAAAAGTGCCAATACCCCACCCTTTTGGTTCTAAGTGAAAATCTCACTCGAAACAAATCAAACAAAAATGTATCCAAGGTGTGTATTCTTGTTCATTTTCATCAAATAAACAAAATAAAACCCAGAAAGAATCCTGAAAGACATGAAAGGAGCATAAAAGATGCTTCAGCGAAAGTGTTAATGTTACTAAAAGAGCCAAAATTTCTAAAAATATTGCGAAAAACAACAATCTTCTGTTTTAGAGTGAATGTTTGAGGTGTTTAGAAGGCATTTATTTCATTTTTAGAAAATTTAATTTTTCACATTTTTCCATGAAAAGTGCCAATACCCGCCCTTTGGGTTCTAGGTGAAAATCTCACTCGACACAATTCAAACAAAAATGTTTCCATGGTGTTTATTGTTGTTCATTTTCATCAAATAAACAAAATCAAACCCAGAATGAATCCTGAAAGACAATAAAAGATCATAAAAGATGCTTCAGCCCAGGTGTTAATGTTACTAAAAGAGCCCAAATTTCTAAAAATATTGCGAAAAACAACAATCTTCTGTTTTAGAGTGAATGTTTGAGGTGTTTTGAAGGCATTTATTTCATTTTTAGAAAATTTAATTTTTCACATTTTTCCATGAAAAGTGCCAATACCCCCCCCTTTGGGTTCTAGGTGAAAATCTCACTCGACACAAATCAATCAAAAATGTATCCAAAGTGTGTATTGTTTTTCATTTCCATCAAATAAACAAAAAAAAACCCAGAATGTATCCTGAAAAACAATAAATGATCATAAAAGATGCTTCAGCCCAGGTGTTAATGTTACTAAAAGTGCCCAAATTTCTAAAAATATTGCGAAAAACAACAATCTTCTGTTTTAGAGTGAATGTTTGAGGTGTTTAGAAGGCATTTATTTCATTTTTAGAAAATTTAATTTTTCATATTTTTCCATGAAAAGTGCCAATACCCCCCCCTTTAGGTTCTAAGTGAAAATCTCACTCGACACATTTCAAACAAAAATGTTTCCATGGTGTGAATTGTTGTTCATTTTCATCAAATAAACAAAATAAAACCCAGAAATAATCCTGAAAGACAAGAAATGAGCATAAAAGATGCTTCAGCGCAAGTGTTAATGTTACTAAAAGAGCCCAAATTTCTAAAAATATTGCGAAAAACAACAATCTTCTGTTTTAGAGTGAATGTTTGAGGTGTTTAGAAGGCATTTATTTCATTTTTAGAAAATTTAGTTTTTCACATTTTTCCATGAAAAGTGCCAATACCCGCCCTTTGGGTTCTAGGTGAAAATCTCACTCGACATAAATCAAACAAAAATGTATCCAAGGTGTGTATTGTTGTTCATTTTCATCAAATAAACAAAATAAAACCCAGAATGAATCCTGAAAGACAATAAAAGATCATAACAGATGCTTCAGCCCAGGTGTTAATGTTACTAAAAGAGCCCAAATTTCTAAAAATATTGCGAAAAACAACAATCTTCTGTTTTAGAGTGAATGTTTGAGGTGTTTAGAAGTCATTTCATTCATTTTTAGAAAATTTTATTTTTCACATTTTTCCATGAAAAGTGCCAATACCCCACCCTTTTGGTTCTAAGTGAAAATCTCACTCTAAACAAATCAAACAAAAATGTATCCAAGGTGTGTATTGTTGTTCATTTTCATCAAATAAACAAAATAAAACCCAGAAAGAATCCTGAAAGACATGAAAGGAGCATAAAAGATGCTTCAGCGAAAGTGTTAATGTTACTAAAAGAGCCAAAATTTCTAAAAATATTGCGAAAAACAACAATCTTCTGTTTTAGAGTAAATGTTTGAGCTGTTTAGAAGGCATTTATTTCATTTTTAGAAAATTTAATTTTTCACATTTTTCCATGAAAAGTGCCAATACCCCCCCTTTGGGTTCTAGGTGAAAATCTAACTTGACACAAATCAAACAAAAATGTTTCCATGGTGTGTATTGTTGTTCATTTTCATCAAATAAACAAAATAAAACCCAGAATAATACTGAAAGACAAGAAATGAGCATTAAAGTTGCTTCAGCGCAAGTGTTAATGTTACTAAAAGAGCCCAAATTTCTAAAAATATTGCGAAAAACAACAATCTTCTGTTTTAGAGTAAATGTTTGAGGTGTTTAGAAGGCATTTATTTCATTTTTAGAAAATTTAATTTTTCACATTTTTCCATGAAAAGTGCCAATACCCCCCCTTTGGGTTCTAGGTGAAAATCTAACTCGACACAAATCAAACAAAAATGTATTCAAGGTGTGTATTGTTGTTCATTTTCATCAAATAAACAAAATAAAACCCAGAATTAATCCTGAAAGACAAGAAATGAGCATAAAAGATGCTTCAGCCCAGGTGTTAATGTTACTAAAAGAGCCCAAATTTCTAAAAATATTGCGAAAAACAACAATCTTCTGTTTTAGAGTGAATGTTTGAGGTGTTTAGAAGGCATTTATTTCATTTTTAGAAAATTTAATTTTTCACATTTTTCCATGAAAAGTGCCAATACCCCCCCTTTGGGTTCTAGGTGAAAATCTCACTCGACACAAATCAAACAAAAATGTATCCAAGGTGTGTATTGTTGTTCATTTTCATCAAATAAACAAAATAAAACACAGAATGTATCCTGAAAGACAATAAATGATCATAAAAGATGCTTCAGCCCAGATGTTAATGTTACTAAAAGAGCCAAAATTTCTAAAAATATTGCGCAAAACAACAATCTTTTGTTTTAGAGTGAATGTTTGAGGTGTTTAGAAGGCATTTATTTCTATTTTAGAAAATTTAATTTTTCACATTTTTCCATGAAAAGTGCCAATACCCCCCCCTTTGGGTTCTAGGTGAAAATCTCACTCGACACAAATAAAAGAAATGTATCCAAGGTGTGTATTGTTGTTCATTTTCATCAAATAAACAAAATAAAACCCAGAATGTATCCTGAAAGACAATAAATGATCATTAAAGATGCTTCAGCCCTGGTGTTAATGTTACTAAAAGAGCCCAAATTTCATAAAAATATTGCGAAAAACAACAATCTTCTGTTTTAGAGTGAATGTTTGAGGTGTTTAGAAGGCATTTATTTCATTTTTAGAAAATTTAATTTTTCACATTTTTCCATGAAAAGTGCCAATACCTTTGGGTACCAATGCCCCCTTTGGGTTCTAGGTGAAAATCTAACTTGACACAAATCAAACAATAATGTTTCAATGGTGTGTATTGTTGTTCATTTTCATCAAATAAACAAAATAAAACCCAGAATGTTTCCTGAAAGACAATAAATGATCATAAAAGATGCTACAGCCCAGGTGTTAATGTTACTAAAAGAGCCCAAATTTCTAAAAATATTGCGAAAAACAACAGTCTTCTGTTTTAGAGTGAATGTTTGAGGTGTTTAGAAGGCATTTATTTCATTTTTAGAAAATTTAATTTTTCATATTTTTCCATGAAAAGTGCCAATACCCCCCCCCTTTGGGTTCTAGGTGAAAATCCACTTGACGCAAATCAAACAAAAATGTTTCCATGGTGCGTATTGTTGTTCATTTTCATCAAATTAACAAAATAAAACCCAGAATTAATCTTGAAAGACAAGAAACGAGCATAAAAGTTGCTTCAGCCCAGGTGTTAATGTTACTAAAAGAGCCCAAACTTCTAAAAATATTGCGAAAAACAACAATCTTCTGTTTTAGAGTGAATGTTTGAGGTGTTTAGAAGGCATTTATTTCATTTTTAGAAAATTTAATTTTTCACATTTTTCCATGAAAAGTGCCAATACCCCCCCCTTTGGGTTCTAGGTGAAAATCTCGCTCGACACCAATCAAACAAAAATGTTTCCATGGTGTGTATTGTTGTTCATTTTCATCAAATAAACAAAATAAAACCCAGAAATAATCCTGAAAGACAAGAAATGAGCATAAAAGATGCTTCCGCGCAAGTGTTAATTTTACTAAAAGAGCCCAATTTTCTAAAAATATTGCGAAAAACAACAATCTTCTGTTTTAGAGTGAACGTTTGAGGTGTTTAGAAGGCATTTATTTCATTTTTAGAAAATTTAATTTTTTACATTTTTCCATGAAAAGTGCCAATACCCCCCTTTGGGTTCTAGGTGAAAATCTCACTCGACACAAATCAATCAAAAATGTTTCCATGGTGTGTATTGTTGTTCATTTTCATCAAATAAACAAATAAAACCCAGAATTAATCCTGAAAGACAAGAAATGAGCATAAAAGATGCTTCAGCGCAAGGGTTAATGTTACTAAAAGAGCCAAAATTTCTAAAAATATTGCGAAAAACAACAATCTTATGTTTTAGAGTGAATGTTTGAGGTGTTTAGAAGGTATTTATTTCATTTTTAGAAAATTTAATTTTTCACATTGTTCAATGAAAAGTGCCAATACCCCCCCTTGGGTTCTTGGTGAAAATCTCACTCGACACAAATCAATCAAAAATGTTTCCATGGTGTGTATTGTTGTTCATTTTCATCAAATAAACAAAATAAAACCCAGAATTAATCCTGAAAGACAAGAAATGAGCATAAAAGATGCTTAAGCGCAAATGTTAATGTTACTAAAAGAGCCCAAATTTCTAAAAATATTGCGAAAAACAACAATCTTCTGTTTTAGAGTGAATGTTTTAGGTGTTTAGAAGGTATTTATTTCATTTTTAGAAAATTTAATTTTTCACATTTTTCCATGAAAAGTGCCAATAGTGCCAAGTCCCTTTGGGTTCTAGGTGAAAATCTCATTCGACACAGATCAAACAAAAATGTTTCCATGGTGTGTATTGTTGTTCATTTTCATCAAATTAACAAAATAAAACCCAGAATTAATCTTGAAAGACAAGAAAAGAGCATAAAAGTTGCTTCAGCGAAAGTGTTAATGTTACTAAAAGAGCCCAAATTTCTAAAAATATTGCGAAAAACAACAATCTTCTGTTTTAGAGTGAATGTTTGAGGTGTTTAGAAGGCATTTATTTCATTTTTAGAAAATTTAGTTTATCACATTTTTCCATGAAAAGTGCCAATACCCGCCCTTTTGGTTCTAGGTGAAAATCTCACTCGACATAAATCAAACAAAAATGTATCCAAGGTGTGTATTGTTGTTCATTTTCATCAAATAAACAAAATAAAACCCAGAATGAATCCTGAAAGACAATAAAAGATCATAACAGATGCTTCAGCCCAGGTGTTAATGTTACTAAAAGAGCCCAAATTTCTAAAAATATTGCGAAAAACAACAATCTTCTGTTTTAGAGTGAATGTTTGAGGTGTTTAGAAGTCATTTCATTCATTTTTAGAAAATTTTATTTTTCACATTTTTCCATGAAAAGTGCCAATACCCCACCCTTTTGGTTCTAAGTGAAAATCTCACTCGAAACAAATCAAACAAAAATGTATCCAAGGTGTGTATTGTTGTTCATTTTCATCAAATAAACAAAATAAAACCCAGAAAGAATCCTGAAAGACATGAAAGGAGCATAAAAGATGCTTCAGCGAAAGTGTTAATGTTACTAAAAGAGCCAAAATTTCTAAAAATATTGCGAAAAACAACAATCTTCTGTTTTAGAGTGAATGTTTGAGGTGTTTAGAAGGCATTTATTTCATTTTTAGAAAATTTAATTTTTCACATTTTTCCATGAAAAGTGCCAATACCCGCCCTTTGGGTTCTAGGTGAAAATCTCACTCGACACAAATAAAAGAAATGTATCCAAGGTGTGTATTGTTGTTCATTTTCATCAAATAAACAAAATAAAACCCAGAATGTATCCTGAAAGACAATAAATGATCATTAAAGATGCTTCAGCCCTGGTGTTAATGTTACTAAAAGAGCCCAAATTTCATAAAAATATTGCGAAAAACAACAATCTTCTGTTTTAGAGTGAATGTTTGAGGTGTTTAGAAGGCATTTATTTCATTTTTAGAAAATTTAATTTTTCACATTTTTCCATGAAAAGTGCCAATACCTTTGGGTACCAATGCCCCCTTTGGGTTCTAGGTGAAAATCTAACTTGACACAAATCAAACAATAATGTTTCAATGGTGTGTATTGTTGTTCATTTTCATCAAATAAACAAAATAAAACCCAGAATGTTTCCTGAAAGACAATAAATGATCATAAAAGATGCTACAGCCCAGGTGTTAATGTTACTAAAAGAGCCCAAATTTCTAAAAATATTGCGAAAAACAACAGTCTTCTGTTTTAGAGTGAATGTTTGAGGTGTTTAGAAGGCATTTATTTCATTTTTAGAAAATTTAATTTTTCATATTTTTCCATGAAAAGTGCCAATACCCCCCCCCTTTGGGTTCTAGGTGAAAATCCACTTGACGCAAATCAAACAAAAATGTTTCCATGGTGCGTATTGTTGTTCATTTTCATCAAATTAACAAAATAAAACCCAGAATTAATCTTGAAAGACAAGAAACGAGCATAAAAGTTGCTTCAGCCCAGGTGTTAATGTTACTAAAAGAGCCCAAACTTCTAAAAATATTGCGAAAAACAACAATCTTCTGTTTTAGAGTGAATGTTTGAGGTGTTTAGAAGGCATTTATTTCATTTTTAGAAAATTTAATTTTTCACATTTTTCCATGAAAAGTGCCAATACCCCCCCCTTTGGGTTCTAGGTGAAAATCTCGCTCGACACCAATCAAACAAAAATGTTTCCATGGTGTGTATTGTTGTTCATTTTCATCAAATAAACAAAATAAAACCCAGAAATAATCCTGAAAGACAAGAAATGAGCATAAAAGATGCTTCCGCGCAAGTGTTAATTTTACTAAAAGAGCCCAATTTTCTAAAAATATTGCGAAAAACAACAATCTTCTGTTTTAGAGTGAACGTTTGAGGTGTTTAGAAGGCATTTATTTCATTTTTAGAAAATTTAATTTTTTACATTTTTCCATGAAAAGTGCCAATACCCCCCTTTGGGTTCTAGGTGAAAATCTCACTCGACACAAATCAATCAAAAATGTTTCCATGGTGTGTATTGTTGTTCATTTTCATCAAATAAACAAATAAAACCCAGAATTAATCCTGAAAGACAAGAAATGAGCATAAAAGATGCTTCAGCGCAAGGGTTAATGTTACTAAAAGAGCCAAAATTTCTAAAAATATTGCGAAAAACAACAATCTTATGTTTTAGAGTGAATGTTTGAGGTGTTTAGAAGGTATTTATTTCATTTTTAGAAAATTTAATTTTTCACATTGTTCAATGAAAAGTGCCAATACCCCCCCTTGGGTTCTTGGTGAAAATCTCACTCGACACAAATCAATCAAAAATGTTTCCATGGTGTGTATTGTTGTTCATTTTCATCAAATAAACAAAATAAAACCCAGAATTAATCCTGAAAGACAAGAAATGAGCATAAAAGATGCTTAAGCGCAAATGTTAATGTTACTAAAAGAGCCCAAATTTCTAAAAATATTGCGAAAAACAACAATCTTCTGTTTTAGAGTGAATGTTTTAGGTGTTTAGAAGGTATTTATTTCATTTTTAGAAAATTTAATTTTTCACATTTTTCCATGAAAAGTGCCAATAGTGCCAAGTCCCTTTGGGTTCTAGGTGAAAATCTCATTCGACACAGATCAAACAAAAATGTTTCCATGGTGTGTATTGTTGTTCATTTTCATCAAATTAACAAAATAAAACCCAGAATTAATCTTGAAAGACAAGAAAAGAGCATAAAAGTTGCTTCAGCGAAAGTGTTAATGTTACTAAAAGAGCCCAAATTTCTAAAAATATTGCGAAAAACAACAATCTTCTGTTTTAGAGTGAATGTTTGAGGTGTTTAGAAGGCATTTATTTCATTTTTAGAAAATTTAGTTTATCACATTTTTCCATGAAAAGTGCCAATACCCGCCCTTTTGGTTCTAGGTGAAAATCTCACTCGACATAAATCAAACAAAAATGTATCCAAGGTGTGTATTGTTGTTCATTTTCATCAAATAAACAAAATAAAACCCAGAATGAATCCTGAAAGACAATAAAAGATCATAACAGATGCTTCAGCCCAGGTGTTAATGTTACTAAAAGAGCCCAAATTTCTAAAAATATTGCGAAAAACAACAATCTTCTGTTTTAGAGTGAATGTTTGAGGTGTTTAGAAGTCATTTCATTCATTTTTAGAAAATTTTATTTTTCACATTTTTCCATGAAAAGTGCCAATACCCCACCCTTTTGGTTCTAAGTGAAAATCTCACTCGAAACAAATCAAACAAAAATGTATCCAAGGTGTGTATTGTTGTTCATTTTCATCAAATAAACAAAATAAAACCCAGAAAGAATCCTGAAAGACATGAAAGGAGCATAAAAGATGCTTCAGCGAAAGTGTTAATGTTACTAAAAGAGCCAAAATTTCTAAAAATATTGCGAAAAACAACAATCTTCTGTTTTAGAGTGAATGTTTGAGGTGTTTAGAAGGCATTTATTTCATTTTTAGAAAATTTAATTTTTCACATTTTTCCATGAAAAGTGCCAATACCCGCCCTTTGGGTTCTAGGTGAAAATCTCACTCGACACAAATCAAACAAAAATGTTTCCATGGTGTTTATTGTTGTTCATTTTCATCAAATAAACAAAATCAAACCCAGAATGAATCCTGAAAGACAATAAAAGATCATAAAAGATGCTTCAGCCCAGGTGTTAATGTTACTAAAAGAGCCCAAATTTCTAAAAATATTGCGAAAAACAACAATCTTCTGTTTTAGAGTGAATGTTTGAGGTGTTTTGAAGGCATTTATTTCATTTTTAGAAAATTTAATTTTTCACATTTTTCCATGAAAAGTGCCAATACCCCCCCCTTTGGGTTCTAGGTGAAAATCTCACTCGACACAAATCAATCAAAAATGTATCCAAAGTGTGTATTGTTTTTCATTTCCATCAAATAAACAAAAAAAAACCCAGAATGTATCCTGAAAAACAATAAATGATCATAAAAGATGCTTCAGCCCAGGTGTTAATGTTACTAAAAGTGCCCAAATTTCTAAAAATATTGCGAAAAACAACAATCTTCTGTTTTAGAGTGAATGTTTGAGGTGTTTAGAAGGCATTTATTTCATTTTTAGAAAATTTAATTTTTCATATTTTTCCATGAAAAGTGCCAATACCCCCCCCTTTAGGTTCTAAGTGAAAATCTCACTCGACACATTTCAAACAAAAATGTTTCCATGGTGTGTATTGTTGTTCATTTTCATCAAATAAACAAAATAAAACCCAGAAATAATCCTGAAAGACAAGAAATGAGCATAAAAGATGCTTCAGCGCAAGTGTTAATTTTACTAAAAGAGCCCAATTTTCTAAAAATATTGCGAAAAACAACAATCTTCTGTTTTAGAGTGAATGTTTGAGGTGTTTAGAAGGCATTTATTTCATTTTTAGAAAATTTAATTTTTTACATTTTTCCATGAAAAGTGCCAATACCCCCCCCTTTGGGTTCTAGGTGAAAATCTCACTCGACACAAATCAATCAAAAATGTTTCCATGGTGTGTATTGTTGTTCATTTTCATCAAATAAACAAATAAAACCCAGAATTAATCCTGAAAGACAAGAAATGAGCATAAAAGATGCTTCAGCGCAAGGGTTAATGTTACTAAAAGAGCCAAAATTTCTAAAAATATTGCGAAAAACAACAATCTTATGTTTTAGAGTGAATGTTTGAGGTGTTTAGAAGGTATTTATTTCATTTTTAGAAAATTTAATTTTTCACATTGTTCAATGAAAAGTGCCAATACCCCCCCTTGGGTTCTTGGTGAAAATCTCACTCGACACAAATCAATCAAAAATGTTTCCATGGTGTGTATTGTTGTTCATTTTCATCAAATAAACAAAATAAAACCCAGAATTAATCCTGAAAGACAAGAAATGAGCATAAAAGATGCTTAAGCGCAAATGTTAATGTTACTAAAAGAGCCCAAATTTCTAAAAATATTGCGAAAAACAACAATCTTCTGTTTTAGAGTGAATGTTTTAGGTGTTTAGAAGGTATTTATTTCATTTTTAGAAAATTTAATTTTTCACATTTTTCCATGAAAAGTGCCAATAGTGCCAAGTCCCTTTGGGTTCTAGGTGAAAATCTCATTCGACACAGATCAAACAAAAATGTTTCCATGGTGTGTATTGTTGTTCATTTTCATCAAATTAACAAAATAAAACCCAGAATTAATCTTGAAAGACAAGAAAAGAGCATAAAAGTTGCTTCAGCGAAAGTGTTAATGTTACTAAAAGAGCCCAAATTTCTAAAAATATTGCGAAAAACAACAATCTTCTGTTTTAGAGTGAATGTTTGAGGTGTTTAGAAGGCATTTATTTCATTTTTAGAAAATTTAGTTTTTCACATTTTTCCATGAAAAGTGCCAATACCCGCCCTTTGGGTTCTAGGTGAAAATCTCACTCGACATAAATCAAACAAAAATGTATCCAAGGTGTGTATTGTTGTTCATTTTCATCAAATAAACAAAATAAAACCCAGAATGAATCCTGAAAGACAATAAAAGATCATAACAGATGCTTCAGCCCAGGTGTTAATGTTACTAAAAGAGCCCAAATTTCTAAAAATATTGCGAAAAACAACAATCTTCTGTTTTAGAGTGAATGTTTGAGGTGTTTAGAAGTCATTTCATTCATTTTTAGAAAATTTTATTTTTCACATTTTTCCATGAAAAGTGCCAATACCCCACCCTTTTGGTTCTAAGTGAAAATCTCACTCGAAACAAATCAAACAAAAATGTATCCAAGGTGTGTATTGTTGTTCATTTTCATCAAATAAACAAAATAAAACCCAGAAAGAATCCTGAAAGACATGAAAGGAGCATAAAAGATGCTTCAGCGAAAGTGTTAATGTTACTAAAAGAGCCAAAATTTCTAAAAATATTGCGAAAAACAACAATCTTCTGTTTTAGAGTGAATGTTTGAGGTGTTTAGAAGGCATTTATTTCATTTTTAGAAAATTTAATTTTTCACATATTTCCATGAAAAGTGCCAATACCCGCCCTTTGGGTTCTAGGTGAAAATCTCACTCGACACAAATCAAACAAAAATGTTTCCATGGTGTTTATTGTTGTTCATTTTCATCAAATAAACAAAATCAAACCCAGAATGAATCCTGAAAGACAATAAAAGATCATAAAAGATGCTTCAGCCCAGGTGTTAATGTTACTAAAAGAGCCCAAATTTCTAAAAATATTGCGAAAAACAACAATCTTCTGTTTTAGAGTGAATGTTTGAGGTGTTTTGATGGCATTTATTTCATTTTTAGAAAATTTAATTTTTCACATTTTTCCATGAAAAGTGCCAATACCCCCCCCTTTGGGTTCTAGGTGAAAATCTCACTCGACACAAATCAATCAAAAATGTATCCAAAGTGTGTATTGTTTTTCATTTTCATCAAATAAACAAAAAAAAACCCAGAATGTATCCTGAAAGACAATAAATGATCATAAAAGATGCTTCAGCCCAGGTGTTAATGTTACTAAAAGTGCCCAAATTTCTAAAAATATTGCGAAAAACAACAATCTTCTGTTTCAGAGTGAATGTTTGAGGTGTTTAGAAGGCATTTATTTCATTTTTAGAAAATTTCATTTTTCACATTTTTCCATGAAAAGTGCCAATACCCGCCCTTTGGGTTCTAAGTGAAAATCTCACTCGACACAAATCAAACAAAAATGTTTCCATGGTGTGTATTGTTGTTTATTTTCATCAAATAAACAAAATAAAACCCAGAATAATCCTGAAAGACAAGAAATTAGCATAAATGATGCTTCAGCGCAAGTGTTAATGTTACTAAAAGAGCCCAATTTTCTAAAAATATTGCGAAAAACAACAATCTTCTGTTTTAGAGTGAATGTTTGTGGTGTTTAGAAGGCATTTATTTCATTTTTAGAAAATTTAATTTTTCACATTTTTCCATGAAAAGTGCCAATACCCCCCCTCTGGGTTCTAGGTGAAAATCTCACTCGACACAAATCAATCAAAAATGTTTCCATGGTGTGTATTGTTGTTCATTTTCATCAAATAAACAAATAAAACCCAGAATTAATCCTGAAAGACAAGAAATGAGCATAAAAGATGCTTCAGCGCAAGTGTTAATGTTCCTAAAAGAGCCAAAATTTCTAAAAATATTGCGAAAAACAACAATCTTATGTTTTAGAGTGAATGTTTGAGGTGTTTAGAAGGTATTTATTTCATTTTTAGAAAATTTAATTTTTCACATTGTTCCATGAAAAGTGCCAATACCCGCCCTTTGGGTTCTTGGTGAAAATCTCACTCGACACAAAACAATCAAAAATGTTTCCATGGTGTGTATTGATGTTCATTTTCATCAAATTAACAAAATAAAACCCAGAATTAATCTTGAAAGACAAGAAACGAGCATAAAAGTTGCTTCAGCGAAAGTGTAAATGTTACTAAAAGAGCCCAAATTTCTAAAAATATTGCGAAAAACAACAATCTTCTTTTTTAGAGTGAATGTTTGAGGTGTTTAGAAGGCATTTATTTCATTTTTAGAAAATTTAATTTTTTCGCATTTTTCCTTGAAAAGTGCCAATACCCCTCCCTTTGGGTTCTAGGTGAAAATCTCACTCGACACAAATCAAACAAAAATGTTTCCATGGTGTGTATTGTTGTTCATTTTCATCAAATAAACAAAATAAAACCCAGAAATAATCCTGAAAGACATGAAATGAGCATAAAAGATGCTTCAGCGCAAGTGTTAATTTTAATAAAAGAGCCCAAATTTCTAAAAATATTGCGAAAAACAACAATCTTCTGTTTTAGAGTGAATGTTTGAGGTGTTTAGAAGGCATTTATTTCATTTTTAGAAAATTTAATTTTTTACATTTTTCCATGAAAAGTGTCAATACCCCCCCCTTTGGGTTCTAGGTGAAAATCTCACTCGACACAAATCAAACAAAAATGTATCCAAGGTGTGTATTGTTGTTCATTTTCATCATATAAACAAAATAAAACCCAGAATGAATCCTGAAAGACAATAAAAGATCATAAAAGATGCTTCAGCCCAAGTGTTAATGATACTAAAAGAGCCAAAATTTCTAAAAATATTGCGAAAAACAACAATCTTCTGTTTTAGAGTGAATGTTTGAGGTGTTTAGAAGTCATTTCATTCATTTTTAGAAAATTTTATTTTTCACATTTTTCCATGAAAAGTGCCAATACCCCCCCCTTTGGGTTCTAAGTGAAAATCTCACTCGAAACAAATCAAACAAAAATGTATCCAAGGTGTGTATTGTTGTTCATTTTCATCAAATAAACAAAATAAAACCCAGAATGAATCCTGAAAGACATGAAAGGAGCATAAAAGATGCTTCAGCGAAAGTGTTAATGTTACTAAAAGAGCCAAAATTTCTAAAAATATTGCGAAAAACAACAATCTTCTGTTTTAGAGTGAATGTTTGAGGTGTTTAGAAGGCATTTATTTCATTTTTAGAAAATTTAATTTTTCACATTTTTCCATGAAAAGTGCCAATACCCGCCCTTTGGGTTCTAGGTGAAAATCTCACTCGACAGAAATCAAACAAAAATGTTTCCATGGTGTTTATTGTTGTTCATTTTCATCAAATAAACAAAATAAAACCCAGAATGAATCCTGAAAGACAATAAAAGATCATAAAAGATGCTCCAGCCCAGGTGTTAATGTTACTAAAAGAGCCCAAATTTCTAAAAATATTGCGAAAAACAACAATCTTCTGTTTTAGAGTGAATGTTTGAGGTGTTTAGAAGGCATTTATTTCATTTTTAGAAAATTTATTTTTTTACATTTTTCCATGAAAAGTGCCAATACCCCCCCTTGTGGTTCTAGGTGAATATCTCACTCGACATAAATCAAACAAAAATGTATTCAAGGTGTGTATTGTTGTTCATTTTCATCAAATAAACAAAATAAAACCCAGAATGTATCAAGAAAGACAATAAATGATCATAAAAGATGCTTCAGCCCAGGAGTTAATGTTACTAAAAGAGCCCAAATTTCTAAAAATATTGCGAAAAACAACAATCTTCTGTTTTAGAGTGAATGTTTGAGCTGTTTAGAAGGCATTTATTTCATTTTTAGAAAATTTATTTTTCACATTTTTCCATGAAAAGTGCCAATACCCCCCCTTTGGGTTCTAAGTGAAAATCTCACTCGACACATATCAAACAAAAATGTATCCAAGGTGTGTATTGTTGTTCATTTTCATCAAATAAACAAAATAAAACACAGAATGTATCCTGAAAGACAATAAATGATCATAAAAGATGCTTCAGCCCAGGTGTTAATGTTACTAAAAGAGCCAAAATTTCTAAAAATATTGCGAAAAACAACAATCTTCTGTTTTAGAGTGAATGTTTGAGGTGTTTAGAAGGCATTTATTTCATTTTTAGAAAATTTAATTTTTCACATTTTTCCATGAAAAGTGCCAATACCCCCCTTTGGGTTCTAGGTGAAAATCTCACTCGACACAAATAAAAAAAAATGTATCCAAGGTGTGTATTGTTTGTCATTTTCATCAAATAAACAAAATAAAACCCAGAATGTATCCTGAAAGACAATAAATGATCATAAAAGATGCTTCAGCCCTGGTGTTAATGTTACTAAAAGAGCCCAAATTTCTAAAAATATTGCGAAAAACAACAATCTGCTGTTTTAGAGTGAATGTTTGTGGTGTTTAGAAGCCATTTATTTATATTATTTTTAGAAAATTTAATTTTTCACATTTTTCCATGAAAAGTGCCAATACCCCCCCCTTTGGGTTCTAGGTGAAAATCTCACTCGACACCAATCAAACAAAAATGTTTCCATGGTGTGTATTGTTGTTCATTTTCATCAAATAAACAAAATAAAACCCAGAATGTATCCTGAAAGACAATAAATGATCATAAAAGATGCTTCAGCCCAGGTGTTAATGTTACTAAAAGAGCCCAAATTTCATAAAAAAATTGCGAAAAACAACAATCTTCTGTTTTAGAGTAAATGTTTGAGGTGTTTAGAAGGCATTTATTTCATTTTTAGAAAATTTAATTTTTCACATTTTTCCATGAAAAGTGCCAATACCCCCCCCTTTGGGTTCTAGGTGAAAATCTCACTTGACACAAATCAAACAAAAATGTATCCAAGGTGTGTATTGTTGTTCATTTTCATCAAATAAACAAAATAAAACCCAGAATGAATCCTGAAAGACAATAAAAGATCATAAAAGATGCTTCAGCCCAAGTGTTAATGTTACTAAAAGAGCCAAAATTTCTAAAAATTTTGCGAAAAACAACAATCTTCTGTTTTAAAGTGAATGTTTGAGGTGTTTAGAAGGCATTTATTTCATTTTTAGAAAATTTAATTTTTCACATTTTTCCATGAAAAGTGCCAATACCCCCCCCTTTGGGTTTTAGGTGAAAATCTCACTTGACACAAATCAAACAAAAATGTTTCCATGGTGTGTATTGTTGTTCATTTTCATCAAATAAACAAAATAAAACCCAGAATGAATCCTGAAAGACAATAAAAGATCATAACAGACGCTTCAGCCCAGGTGTTAATGTTACTAAAAGAGCCCAAATTTCTAAAAATATTGCGAAAAACAACAATCTTCTGTTTTAGAGTGAATTTTTGAGGTGTTTAGAAGTCATTTCATTCATTTTTAGAAAATTTTATTTTTAACATTTTTCCATGAAAAGTGCCAATACCCCCCCCTTTGGGTTCTAAGTGAAAATCTCACTCGAAACAAATCAAACAAAAATGAATCCAAGGTGTGTATTGTTGTTCATTTTCATCAAATAAACAAAATAAAACCCAGAATGAATCCTGAAAGACATGAAAGGAGCATAAAAGATGACCCAAAGGGGGGGGTATTGGCACTTTTCATGGAAAAATGTGAAAAATTAAATTTTCTAAAAATGAAATAAATGCCTTCTAAACACCACAAACATTCACTCAAAAACAGAAGATTGTTGTTTTTCGCAATATTTTTAGAAAATTGGGCTCTTTTAGTAACATTTACACTTGCGCTGAAGCATCATTTATGCTAATTTCTTGTCTTTCAGGATTATTCTGGGTTTTATTTTGTTTATTTGATGAAAATAAACAACAATACACACCATGAAAACATTTTTGTTTGATTTGTGTCGAGCGAGATTTTCACCTAGAACCCAAAGGGGGGGTATTGGCACTTTTCATGGAAAAATGTGAAAAATTAAATTTTCTAAAAATGAAATAAATGCCTTCTAAACACCTCAAACATTCACTCTAAATCAGAAGATTGTTGTTTTTCGCAATATTTTTAGAAATTTGGGCTCTTATAGTAACATTAACACCTGGGCTTAAGCATCTTTTATGATCATTTATTGTCTTTCAGGATTTATTCTGGGTTTTATTTTGTTTATTTGATGAAAATGAACAACAATACACACCTTGGATACATTTTTGTTTGATTTGTGTCGAGTGAGATTTTCACCTAGAACCCAAAGGGCGGGTATTGGCACTTTTCATGGAAAAATGTGAAAAATTAAATTTTCTAAAAATGAAATAAATGCCTTCTAAACACCTCACACATTCACTCAAAAACAGAAGATTGTTGTTTTTCGCAATATTTTTAGAAATTTGGGCTCTTTTAGTAACATTAACACTTTCGCTGAAGCATCTTTTATGCTCCTTTCATGTCTTTCAGGATTCATTCTGGGTTTTATTTTGTTTATTTGATGAAAATGAACAACAATACACACCTTGGATTCATTTTTGTTTGATTTGTTTCGAGTGAGATTTTCACTTAGAACCCAAAGGGGGGGGTATTGGCACTTTTCATGGAAAAATGTTAAAAATAAAATTTTCTAAAAATGAATGAAATGACTTCTAAACACCTCAAAAATTCACTCTAAAACAGAAGATTGTTGTTTTTCGCAATAATTTTAGAAATTTGGGCTCTTTTAGTAACATTAACACCTGGGCTGAAGCGTCTGTTATGATCTTTAATTGTCTTTCAGGATTCATTCTGGGTTTTATTTTGTTTATTTGATGAAAATGAACAACAATACACACCATGGAAACATTTTTGTTTGATTTGTGTCAAGTGAGATTTTCACCTTAAAACCCAAAGGGGGGGGTATTGGCACTTTTCATGGAAAAATGTGAAAAAATAAATTTTCTAAAAATGAAATAAATGCCTTCTAAACACCTCAAACATTCACTTTAAAACAGAAGATTGTTGTTTTTCGCAAAATTTTTAGAAATTTTGGCTCTTTTAGTAACATTAACACTTGGGCTGAAGCATCTTTTATGATCTTTTATTGTCTTTCGGGATTCATTCTGGGTTTTATTTTGTTTATTTGATGAAAATGAACAACAATACACACCTTGGATACATTTTTGTTTGATTTGTGTCAAGTGAGATTTTCACCTAGAACCCAAAGGGGGGGGTATTGGCACTTTTCATGGAAAAAATTGTAAAATTAAATTTTCTAAAAATGAAATAAATGCCTTCTAAACACCTCAAACATTCACTCTAAAACAGAAGATTGTTGTTTTTCGCAATTTTTTTATGAAATTTGGGCTCTTTTAGTAACATTAACACCTGGGCTGAAGCATCTTTTATGATCATTTATTGTCTTTCAGGATACATTCTGGGTTTTATTTTGTTTATTTGATGAAAATGAAAAACAATACACACCATGGAAACATTTTTGTTTGATTGGTGTCGAGAGAGATTTTCACCTAGAACCCAAAGGGGGGGGTATTGGCACTTTTCATGGAAAAATGTGAAAAATTAAATTTTCTAAAAATAATATAAATAAATGGCTTCTAAACACCACAAACATTCACTCTAAAACAGCAGATTGTTGTTTTTCGCAATATTTTTAGAAATTTGGGCTCTTTTAGTAACATTAACACCAGGGCTGAAGCATCTTTTATGATCATTTATTGTCTTTCAGGATACATTCTGGGTTTTATTTTGTTTATTTGATGAAAATGAACAACAATACACACCTTGGATACATTTTTTTTTATTTGTGTCGAGTGAGATTTTCACCTAGAACCCAGAGGGGGGGGGTATTCATATCAAACAAAAATGTATCAAAGGTGTGTATTGTTGTTCATTTTCATCAAATAAACAAAATAAAACACAGAATGTATCCTGAAAGACAATAAATGATCATAAAAGATGCTTCAGCCCAGGTGTTAATGTTACTAAAAGAGCCAAAATTTCTAAAAATATTGCGAAAAACAACCATCTTCTGTTTTAGAGTAAATGTTTGAGGTGTTTAGAAGGCATTTATTTCATTTTTAGAAAATTTAATTTTTCACATTTTTCCATGAAAAGTGCCAATACCCCAGCTTTGGGTTCTAGGTGAAAATCTAACTTGACACAAATCAAACAAAAATGTTTCCATGGTGTGTATTGTAGTTCATTTTCATCAAATAAACAAAATAAAACCCAGAATAATACTGAAAGACAAGAAATGAGCATTAAAGTTGCTTCAGCGCAAGTGTTTATGTTACTAAAAGAGCCCAAATTTCTAAAAATATTGCGAAAAACAACAATCTTCTGTTTTAGAGTAAATGTTTGAGGTGTTTAGAAGGCATTTATTTCATTTTTAGAAAATTTAATTTTTCACATTTTTCCATGAAAAGTGCCAATACCCCCCCTTTGGGTTCTAGGTGAAAATCTAACTCGACACAAATCAAACAAAAATGTATTCAAGGTGTGTATTGTTGTTCATTTTCATCAAATAAACAAAATAAAACCCAGAATGTATCCTGAAAGACAATAAATGATCATAAAAGATGCTTCAGCCCAGGTGTTAATGTTACTAAAAGAGCCCAAATTTCTAAAAATATTGCGAAAAACAACAATCTTCTGTTTTAGAGTGAATGTTTGAGGTGTTTAGAAGGCATTTATTTCATTTTTAGAAAATTTAATTTTTCACATTTTTCCATGAAAAGTGCCAATACCCCCCCTTTGGGTTCTAGGTGAAAATCTCACTCGACACAAATCAAACAAAAATGTATCCAAGGTGTGTATTGTTGTTCATTTTCATCAAATAAACAAAATAAAACACAGAATGTATCCTGAAAGACAATAAATGATCATAAAAGATGCTTCAGCCCAGATGTTAATGTTACTAAAAGAGCCAAAATTTCTAAAAATATTGCGCAAAACAACAATCTTCTGTTTTAGAGTGAATGTTTGAGGTGTTTAGAAGGCATTTATTTCATTTTTTGAAAATTTAATTTTTCACATTTTTCCATGAAAAGTGCCAATACCTTTGGGTACCAATGCCCCCTTTGGGTTCTAGGTGAAAATCTCACTCGACACAAATCAAACAAAATGTATCCAAGGTGTGTATTGGTTTTCATTTTCATCAAATAAACAAAATAAAACCCAGAATTAATCCTGAAAGACAATAAATGATCAAAAAAGATGCTTCAGCCCAGGTGTTAATGTTACTAAAAGAGCCCTAATTTCTAAAAATATTGCGAAAAACAACAATCTTCTGTTTTAGAGTGAATGTTTGAGGTGTTTAGAAGGCATTTATTTCATTTTTAGAAAATTTAATTTTTTACATTTTTCCATGAAAAGTGTCAATACCCCCCCCTTTGGGTTCTAGGTGAAAATCTCACTCGACACAAATCAAACAAAAATGTATCCAAGGTGTGTATTGTTGTTCATTTTCATCATATAAACAAAATAAAACCCAGAATGAATCCTGAAAGACAATAAAAGATCATAAAAGATGCTTCAGCCCAAGTGTTAATGATACTAAAAGAGCCAAAATTTCTAAAAATATTGCGAAAAACAACAATCTTCTGTTTTAGAGTGAATGTTTGAGGTGTTTAGAAGTCATTTCATTCATTTTTAGAAAATTTTATTTTTCACATTTTTCCATGAAAAGTGCCAATACCCCCCCCTTTGGGTTCTAAGTGAAAATCTCACTCGAAACAAATCAAACAAAAATGTATCCAAGGTGTGTATTGTTGTTCATTTTCATCAAATAAACAAAATAAAACCCAGAATGAATCCTGAAAGACATGAAAGGAGCATAAAAGATGCTTCAGCGAAAGTGTTAATGTTACTAAAAGAGCCAAAATTTCTAAAAATATTGCGAAAAACAACAATCTTCTGTTTTAGAGTGAATGTTTGAGGTGTTTAGAAGGCATTTATTTCATTTTTAGAAAATTTAATTTTTCACATTTTTCCATGAAAAGTGCCAATACCCGCCCTTTGGGTTCTAGGTGAAAATCTCACTCGACAGAAATCAAACAAAAATGTTTCCATGGTGTTTATTGTTGTTCATTTTCATCAAATAAACAAAATAAAACCCAGAATGAATCCTGAAAGACAATAAAAGATCATAAAAGATGCTTCAGCCCAGGTGTTAATGTTACTAAAAGAGCCCAAATTTCTAAAAATATTGCGAAAAACAACAATCTTCTGTTTTAGAGTGAATGTTTGAGGTGTTTAGAAGGCATTTATTTCATTTTTAGAAAATTTATTTTTTTACATTTTTCCATGAAAAGTGCCAATACCCCCCCTTGTGGTTCTAGGTGAATATCTCACTCGACATAAATCAAACAAAAATGTATTCAAGGTGTGTATTGTTGTTCATTTTCATCAAATAAACAAAATAAAACCCAGAATGTATCAAGAAAGACAATAAATGATCATAAAAGATGCTTCAGCCCAGGAGTTAATGTTACTAAAAGAGCCCAAATTTCTAAAAATATTGCGAAAAACAACAATCTTCTGTTTTAGAGTGAATGTTTGAGCTGTTTAGAAGGCATTTATTTCATTTTTAGAAAATTTATTTTTCACATTTTTCCATGAAAAGTGCCAATACCCCCCCTTTGGGTTCTAGGTGAAAATCTCACTCGACACATATCAAACAAAAATGTATCCAAGGTGTGTATTGTTGTTCATTTTCATCAAATAAACAAAATAAAACACAGAATGTATCCTGAAAGACAATAAATGATCATAAAAGATGCTTCAGCCCAGGTGTTAATGTTACTAAAAGAGCCAAAATTTCTAAAAATATTGCGAAAAACAACAATCTTCTGTTTTAGAGTGAATGTTTGAGGTGTTTAGAAGGCATTTATTTCATTTTTAGAAAATTTAATTTTTCACATTTTTCCATGAAAAGTGCCAATACCCCCCTTTGGGTTCTAGGTGAAAATCTCACTCGACACAAATAAAAAAAAATGTATCCAAGGTGTGTATTGTTTGTCATTTTCATCAAATAAACAAAATAAAACCCAGAATGTATCCTGAAAGACAATAAATGATCATAAAAGATGCTTCAGCCCTGGTGTTAATGTTACTAAAAGAGCCCAAATTTCTAAAAATATTGCGAAAAACAACAATCTGCTGTTTTAGAGTGAATGTTTGTGGTGTTTAGAAGCCATTTATTTATATTATTTTTAGAAAATTTAATTTTTCACATTTTTCCATGAAAAGTGCCAATACCCCCCCCTTTGGGTTCTAGGTGAAAATCTCACTCGACACCAATCAAACAAAAATGTTTCCATGGTGTGTATTGTTGTTCATTTTCATCAAATAAACAAAATAAAACCCAGAATGTATCCTGAAAGACAATAAATGATCATAAAAGATGCTTCAGCCCAGGTGTTAATGTTACTAAAAGAGCCCAAATTTCATAAAAAAATTGCGAAAAACAACAATCTTCTGTTTTAGAGTAAATGTTTGAGGTGTTTAGAAGGCATTTATTTCATTTTTAGAAAATTTAATTTTTCACATTTTTCCATGAAAAGTGCCAATACCCCCCCCTTTGGGTTCTAGGTGAAAATCTCACTTGACACAAATCAAACAAAAATGTATCCAAGGTGTGTATTGTTGTTCATTTTCATCAAATAAACAAAATAAAACCCAGAATGAATCCTGAAGACAATAAAAGATCATAAAAGATGCTTCAGCCCAAGTGTTAATGTTACTAAAAGAGCCAAAATTTCTAAAAATTTTGCGAAAAACAACAATCTTCTGTTTTAAAGTGAATGTTTGAGGTGTTTAGAAGGCATTTATTTCATTTTTAGAAAATTTAATTTTTCACATTTTTCCATGAAAAGTGCCAATACCCCCCCCTTTGGGTTTTAGGTGAAAATCTCACTTGACACAAATCAAACAAAAATGTTTCCATGGTGTGTATTGTTGTTCATTTTCATCAAATAAACAAAATAAAACCCAGAATGAATCCTGAAAGACAATAAAAGATCATAACAGACGCTTCAGCCCAGGTGTTAATGTTACTAAAAGAGCCCAAATTTCTAAAAATATTGCGAAAAACAACAATCTTCTGTTTTAGAGTGAATTTTTGAGGTGTTTAGAAGTCATTTCATTCATTTTTAGAAATTTTTATTTTTAACATTTTTCCATGAAAAGTGCCAATACCCTCCCCTTTGGGTTCTAAGTGAAAATCTCACTCGAAACAAATCAAACAAAAATGAATCCAAGGTGTGTATTGTTGTTCATTTTCATCAAATAAACAAAATAAAACCCAGAATGAATCCTGAAAGACATGAAAGGAGCATAAAAGATGACCCAAAGGGGGGGGTATTGGCACTTTTCATGGAAAAATGTGAAAAATTAAATTTTCTAAAAATGAAATAAATGCCTTCTAAACACCACAAACATTCACTCAAAAACAGAAGATTGTTGTTTTTCGCAATATTTTTAGAAATTTGGGCTCTTATAGTAACATTAACACCTGGGCTTAAGCATCTTTTATGATCATTTATTGTCTTTCAGGATTTATTCTGGGTTTTATTTTGTTTATTTGATGAAAATGAACAACAATACACACCTTGGATACATTTTTGTTTGATTTGTGTCGAGTGAGATTTTCACCTAGAACCCAAAGGGCGGGTATTGGCACTTTTCATGGAAAAATGTGAAAAATTAAATTTTCTAAAAATGAAATAAATGCCTTCTAAACACCTCACACATTCACTCAAAAACAGAAGATTGTTGTTTTTCGCAATATTTTTAGAAATTTGGGCTCTTTTAGTAACATTAACACTTTCGCTGAAGCATCTTTTATGCTCCTTTCATGTCTTTCAGGATTCATTCTGGGTTTTATTTTGTTTATTTGATGAAAATGAACAACAATACACACCTTGGATTCATTTTTGTTTGATTTGTTTCGAGTGAGATTTTCACTTAGAACCCAAAGGGGGGGGTATTGGCACTTTTCATGGAAAAATGTTAAAAATAAAATTTTCTAAAAATGAATGAAATGACTTCTAAACACCTCAAAAATTCACTCTAAAACAGAAGATTGTTGTTTTTCGCAATAATTTTAGAAATTTGGGCTCTTTTAGTAACATTAACACCTGGGCTGAAGCGTCTGTTATGATCTTTAATTGTCTTTCAGGATTCATTCTTGGTTTTATTTTGTTTATTTGATGAAAATGAACAACAATACACACCATGGAAACATTTTTGTTTGATTTGTGTCAAGTGAGATTTTCACCTTAAAACCCAAAGGGGGGGGTATTGGCACTTTTCATGGAAAAATGTGAAAAAATAAATTTTCTAAAAATGAAATAAATGCCTTCTAAACACCTCAAACATTCACTTTAAAACAGAAGATTGTTGTTTTTCGCAAAATTTTTAGAAATTTTGGCTCTTTTAGTAACATTAACACTTGGGCTGAAGCATCTTTTATGATCTTTTATTGTCTTTCGGGATTCATTCTGGGTTTTATTTTGTTTATTTGATGAAAATGAACAACAATACACACCTTGGATACATTTTTGTTTGATTTGTGTCAAGTGAGATTTTCACCTAGAACCCAAAGGGGGGGGTATTGGCACTTTTCATGGAAAAATGTGTAAAATTAAATTTTCTAAAAATGAAATAAATGCCTTCTAAACACCTCAAACATTCACTCTAAAACAGAAGATTGTTGTTTTTCGCAATTTTTTTATGAAATTTGGGCTCTTTTAGTAACATTAACACCTGGGCTGAAGCATCTTTTATGATCATTTATTGTCTTTCAGGATACATTCTGGGTTTTATTTTGTTTATTTGATGAAAATGAAAAACAATACACACCATGGAAACATTTTTGTTTGATTGGTGTCGAGAGAGATTTTCACCTAGAACCCAAAGGGGGGGGTATTGGCACTTTTCATGGAAAAATGTGAAAAATTAAATTTTCTAAAAATAATATAAATAAATGGCTTCTAAACACCACAAACATTCACTCTAAAACAGCAGATTGTTGTTTTTCGCAATATTTTTAGAAATTTGGGCTCTTTTAGTAACATTAACACCAGGGCTGAAGCATCTTTTATGATCATTTATTGTCTTTCAGGATACATTCTGGGTTTTATTTTGTTTATTTGATGAAAATGAACAACAATACACACCTTGGATACATTTTTTTTTATTTGTGTCGAGTGAGATTTTCACCTAGAACCCAGAGGGGGGGGGTATTCATATCAAACAAAAATGTATCAAAGGTGTGTATTTTTGTTCATTTTCATCAAATAAACAAAATAAAACACTGAATGTATCCTGAAAGACAATAAATGATCATAAAAGATGCTTCAGCCCAGGTGTTAATGTTACTAAAAGAGCCAAAATTTCTAAAAATATTGCGAAAAACAACCATCTTCTGTTTTAGAGTAAATGTTTGAGGTGTTTAGAAGGCATTTATTTCATTTTTAGAAAATTTAATTTTTCACATTTTTCCATGAAAAGTGCCAATACCCCAGCTTTGGGTTCTAGGTGAAAATCTAACTTGACACAAATCAAACAAAAATGTTTCCATGGTGTGTATTGTTGTTCATTTTCATCAAATAAACAAAATAAAACCCAGAATAATACTGAAAGACAAGAAATGAGCATTAAAGTTGCTTCAGCGCAAGTGTTTATGTTACTAAAAGAGCCCAAATTTCTAAAAATATTGCGAAAAACAACAATCTTCTGTTTTAGAGTAAATGTTTGAGGTGTTTAGAAGGCATTTATTTCATTTTTAGAAAATTTAATTTTTCACATTTTTCCATGAAAAGTGCCAATACCCCCCCTTTGGGTTCTAGGTGAAAATCTAACTCGACACAAATCAAACAAAAATGTATTCAAGGTGTGTATTGTTGTTCATTTTCATCAAATAAACAAAATAAAACCCAGAATGTATCCTGAAAGACAATAAATGATCATAAAAGATGCTTCAGCCCAGGTGTTAATGTTACTAAAAGAGCCCAAATTTCTAAAAATATTGCGAAAAAACAACAATCTTCTGTTTTAGAGTGAATGTTTGAGGTGTTTAGAAGGCATTTATTTCATTTTTAGAAAATTTAATTTTTCACATTTTTCCATGAAAAGTGCCAATACCCCCCCTTTGGGTTCTAGGTGAAAATCTCACTCGACACAAATCAAACAAAAATGTATCCAAGGTGTGTATTGTTGTTCATTTTCATCAAATAAACAAAATAAAACACAGAATGTATCCTGAAAGACAATAAATGATCATAAAAGATGCTTCAGCCCAGATGTTAATGTTACTAAAAGAGCCAAAATTTCTAAAAATATTGCGCAAAACAACAATCTTCTGTTTTAGAGTGAATGTTTGAGGTGTTTAGAAGGCATTTATTTCATTTTTTGAAAATTTAATTTTTCACATTTTTCCATGAAAAGTGCCAATACCTTTGGGTACCAATGCCCCCTTTGGGTTCTAGGTGAAAATCTAACTTGACACAAATTAAACAATAATGTTTCAATGGTGTGTATTGTTGTTCATTTTCATCAAATAAACAAAATAAAACCCAGAATGTATCCTGAAAGACAATAAATGATCATAAAAGATGCTACAGCCCAGGTGTTAATGTTACTAAAAGAGCCCAAATTTCTAAAAATATTGCGAAAAACAACAGTCTTCTGTTTTAGAGTGAATGTTTGAGGTGTTTAGAAGGCATTTATTTCATTTTTAGAAAATTTAATTTTTCATATTTTTCCATGAAAAGTGCCAATACCCCCCCCCTTTGGGTTCTAGGTGAAAATCTCACTTGACGCAAATCAAACAAAAATGTATCCAAGGTGTGTATTGTTGTTCATTTTCATCAAATAAACAAAATAAAACCCAGAATTAATCCTGAAAGACAAGAAATGAGCATAAAAGTTGCTTCAGCGAAAGTGTAAATGTTACTAAAAGAGCCCAAATTTCTAAAAATATTGCGAAAAACAATCTTCTGTTTTAGAGTGAATGTTTGAGGTGTTTAGAAGGCATTTATTTCATTTTTAGAAAATTTAATTTTTCACATTTTTCCATGAAAAGTGCCAATACCCCCCCCTTTGGGTTCTAGGTGAAAATCTCACTCGACACAAATCAAACAAAAATGTTTCCATGGTGCGTATTGTTGTTCATTTTCATCAAATTAACAAAATAAAACCCAGAATTAATCTTGAAAGACAAGAAACAAGCATAAAAGTTGCTTCAGCGAAAGTGTTAATGTTACTAAAAGAGCCCAAACTTCTAAAAATATTGCGAAAAACAACAATCTTCTGTTTTAGAGTGAATGTTTGAGGTGTTTAGAAGGCATTTATTTCATTTTTAGAAAATTTAATTTTTCACATTTTTCCATGAAAAGTGCCAATACCCCCCCCTTTGGGTTCAAGGTGAAAATCTTACTCGACACAAATCAAACAAAAATGTTTCCATGGTGTGTATTGTTGTTCATTTTCATCAAATAAACAAAATAAAACCCAGAAATAATCCTGAAAGACATGAAATGAGCATAAAAGATGCTTCAGCGCAAGTGTTAATTTTACTAAAAGAGCCCAAATTTCTAAAAATATTGCGAAAAACAACAATCTTCTGTTTTAGAGTGAATGTTTGAGGTGTTTAGAAGGCATTTATTTCATTTTTAGAAAATTTAATTTTTTACATTTTTCCATGAAAAGTGCCAATACCCCCCCCTTTGGGTTCTAGGTGAAAATCTCACTCGACACAAATCAAACAAAAATGTTTCCATGGTGTGTATTGTTGTTCATTTTCATCAAATAAACAAAATAAAACCCAGAATTAATCTTGAAGGACAAGAAATGAGCATAAAAGTTGCTTCAGAGAAGGTGTTAATGTTACTAAGAGAGCCCAAATTTCTAAAAATATTGCGAAAAACAACAGTCTTCTGTTTCAGAGTGAATGTTTGAGGTGTATAGAAGGCATTTATTTCATTTTTAGAAATTTTAATTTTTCACATTTTTAATGAAAAGTGCCAATTCCCCCCCCTTTGGGTTCAAGGTGAAAATCTCACTCGTCACGAATCAAACAAAAATGTTTCCATGGTGTGTATTGTTGTTCATTTTCATCAAAAAAACAAAATAAAACCCAGATTAAATCATTAAAGACAAGAAATTAGCATAAAAGATGCCTCAGCGCAAGTGTTCATGTTAGTAAAAGAGCCCACATTTCCAAAAATACCGCGAAAAACAACAATCTTCCATTATCGAGTGAATGTTTGAGGTGTTTAGAAGGCATTTATTTCATTTTTAGAAAATTTAATTTTTTACATTTTTCCATGAAAAGTGCCAATACCCCCCCCTTTGGGTTCTAGGTGAAAATCTCACTCGAAAAGAATCAAACAAAAATGTTTCCATGGTGTGTATTGTTGTTCATTTTCTTCAAATAAACAAAATAAAAACCAGAATAAATCATTAAAGACAAGAAATGAGCATAAAAGATGCCTCAGCGCATGAGTTAATGTTAGTAAAAGAGCCCAAATTTCCAAAAATATTGCGAAAAACAACAATCTTCCATTATAGAGTGAATGTTTGAGGTGTATAGAAGGCATTTATTTCATTTTTAGAAATTTTAATTTTTCACATTTTTCCATGAAAAGTGCCAACCCCCCCTTTAGGTTCTGGTTGAAAATCTCACTCGACACGAATCAAACAAAAATGTTTCCATGGTGTGTATTGTTGTTCATTTTCATCAAATAAACAAAATAAAACCCAGAATAAATCATTAAAGACAAGAAATGAGCATAAAAGATGCCTAAGCGCAAGTGTTAATGTTAGTAAAAGAGCCCAAATTTCCAAAAATATTGCGAAAAACAACAATCTTCCATTATAGAGTGAATGTTTGAGGTGTATAGAAGGCATTTATTTCATTTTTAGAAATTTTAATTTTTCACATTTTTCCATGACAGGGGCCAACCCCCCCTTTAGGTTCTAGGTGAAAATCTCACTCGACACGAATCAAACAAAAATGTTTCCATGGTGTGTATTGTTGTTCATTTTCATCAAATAAACAAAATAAAACCCAGAATAAATCATTGAAGACAAGAAATGAGCATAAAAGATGCTTCAGCGCAAGTGTTAATGTTAGTAAAAGAGCCCAAATTTCCAAAAATATTGCGAAAAACAACAATCTTCCATTATAGAGTGAATGTTTGAGGTGTATAGAAGGCATTTATTTCATTTTTAGAAATTTTAATTTTTCACATTTTTCCATGAAAAGTGCCAACCCCCCCTTTAGGTTCTAGGTGAAAATCTCACTCGACACGAATCAAACAAAAATGTTTCCATGGTGTGTATTGTTGTTCATTTTCTTCAAATAAACAAAATAAAACCCAGAATAAATCATTGAAGACAAGAAATGAAAATAAAAGATACCTCAGCGCAAGTGTTAATGTTAGTAAAAGAGCCCAAATTTCCAAAAATATTGCGAAAAACAACAATCTTCCATTATAGAGTGAATGTTTGAGGTGTATAGAAGGCATTTATTTCATTTTTAGAAATTTTAATTTTTCACATTTTTCCATGAAAAGTGCCAACCCCCCCTTTAGGTTCTAGGTGAAAATCTCACTCGACACGAATCAAGCAAAAATGTTTCCATGGTGTGTATTGTTGTTCAATTTCATCAAATAAACATAATAAAACCCAGAATAAATCATTAAAGACAAGAAATGAGCATAAAAGATGCCTCAGGGCAAGTGTTAATGTTAGCAAAAGAGCCCAAATTTCCAAATATATCGCGAAAAACAACAATCTTCAGTTATAGAGTAAATGTTTGAGGTGTATAGAAGGCATTTATTTCATTTTTGGAAATTTTAATTTTTCACATTTTTCCATGAAAAGTGCCAATACCCCCCCTTTGGGTTCTAGGTGAAAATCTCACTCGACACGAATCAAACAAAAATGTTTCCATGGTGTGTATTGTTGTTCATTTTCTTCAAATAAACAAAATAAAACCCAGAATAAATCATTGAAGACAAGAAATGAGCATAAAAGATGCCTCAGCGTAAGTGTTAATGTTAGTAAAAGAGCCCAAATTTCCAAAAATATTGCGAAAAACAACAATCTTCCATTATAGAGTGAATGTTTGAGGTGTATAGAAGGCATTTATTTCATTTTTAGAAATTTTAATTTTTCACATTTTTCCATGAAAAGTGCCAATACCCCACCCCTTTGGGTTCAAGGTGAAAATCTCACTCGTTACGAATCAAACAAAAATGTTTCCATGGTGTGTATTGTTGTTCATTTTCATCAAAAAAACAAAATAAAACCCAGAATAAATCATTAAAGACAAGAAATGAGCATAAAAGATGCCTCAGCGCAAGTGTTCATGTTAGTAAAAGAGCCCACATTTCCAAAAATACCGCGAAAAACAACAATCTTCCATTATAGAATGAATGTTTGAGGTGTATAGAAGGCATTTATTTCATTTTTAGAAATTTTAATTTTTCAAATTTTTAATGAATAGTGCCAATACCCCCCCCTTTGGGTTCTAGGTGAAAATCTCACTCGAAAAGAATCAAACAAAAATGTTTCCATGGTGTGTATTGTTGTTCATTTTCTTCAAATAAACAAAATAAAAACCAGAATAAATCATTAAAGACAAGAAATGAGCATAAAAGATGCCTCAGCGCATGAGTTAATGTTAGTAAAAGAGCCCAAATTTCCAAAAATATTGCGAAAACAACAATCTTCTTTTTAAGAGTGAATGTTAGAGGTGTTTAGAAGGTATTTATTTCATTTTTAGAAAATTTAATTTTTCACATTTTTCCATGAAAAGTGCCAATACCCCCCCTTTGGGTTCTAGGTGAAAATCTCATTCGACACAGATCAAACAAAAATGTTTCCATGGTGTGTATTGTTGTTCATTTTCATCAAATAAACAAAATAAAACCCAGAATAATACTGAAAGACAAGAAATGAGCATTAAAGTTGCTTCAGCGCAAGTGTTTATGTTACTAAAAGAGCCCAAATTTCTAAAAATATTGCGAAAAACAACAATCTTCTGTTTTAGAGTAAATGTTTGAGGTGTTTAGAAGGCATTTATTTCATTTTTAGAAAATTTAATTTTTCACATTTTTCCATGAAAAGTGCCAATACCCCCCCTTTGGGTTCTAGGTGAAAATCTAACTCGACACAAATCAAACAAAAATGTATTCAAGGTGTGTATTGTTGTTCATTTTCATCAAATAAACAAAATAAAACCCAGAATGTATCCTGAAAGACAATAAATGATCATAAAAGATGCTTCAGCCCAGGTGTTAATGTTACTAAAAGAGCCCAAATTTCTAAAAATATTGCGAAAAACAACAATCTTCTGTTTTAGAGTGAATGTTTGAGGTGTTTAGAAGGCATTTATTTCATTTTTAGAAAATTTAATTTTTCACATTTTTCCATGAAAAGTGCCAATACCCCCCCTTTGGGTTCTAGGTGAAAATCTCACTCGACACAAATCAAACAAAAATGTATCCAAGGTGTGTATTGTTGTTCATTTTCATCAAATAAACAAAATAAAACACAGAATGTATCCTGAAAGACAATAAATGATCATAAAAGATGCTTCAGCCCAGATGTTAATGTTACTAAAAGAGCCAAAATTTCTAAAAATATTGCGCAAAACAACAATCTTCTGTTTTAGAGTGAATGTTTGAGGTGTTTAGAAGGCATTTATTTCATTTTTTGAAAATTTAATTTTTCACATTTTTCCATGAAAAGTGCCAATACCTTTGGGTACCAATGCCCCCTTTGGGTTCTAGGTGAAAATCTAACTTGACACAAATCAAACAATAATGTTTCAATGGTGTGTATTGTTGTTCATTTTCATCAAATAAACAAAATAAAACCCAGAATGTATCCTGAAAGACAATAAATGATCATAAAAGATGCTTCAGCCCAGGTGTTAATGTTACTAAAAGAGCCCAAATTTCTAAAAATATTGCGAAAAACAACAATCTTCTGTTTTAGAGTGAATGTTTGAGGTGTTTAGAAGGCATTTATTTCATTTTTAGAAAATTTAATTTTTCACATTTTTCCATGAAAAGTGCCAATACCCCCCCTTTGGGTTCTAGGTGAAAATCTCACTCGACACAAATCAAACAAAAATGTATCCAAGGTGTGTATTGTTGTTCATTTTCATCAAATAAACAAAATAAAACACAGAATGTATCCTGAAAGACAATAAATGATCATAAAAGATGCTTCAGCCCAGATGTTAATGTTACTAAAAGAGCCAAAATTTCTAAAAATTTTGCGAAAAACAACAATCTTCTGTTTTAGAGTGAATGTTTGAGGTGTTTAGAAGGCATTTATTTCATTTTTAGAAAATTTAATTTTTCTCATTTTTCCATGAAAAGTTCCAATACCCCCCCCTTTGGGTTCTAGGTGAAAATCTCACTCGACACAAATCAAACAAAATGTATCCAAGGTGTGTATTGGTTTTCATTTTCATCAAATAAACAAAATAAAACCCAGAATTAATCCTGAAAGACAATAAATGATCAAAAAAGATGCTTCAGCCCAGGTGTTAATGTTACTAAAAGAGCCCTAATTTCTAAAAATATTGCGAAAAACAACAATCTTCTGTTTTAGAGTGAATGTTTGAGGTGTTTAGAAGGCATTTATTTCATTTTTAGAAAATTTAATTTTTTACATTTTTCCATGAAAAGTGTCAATACCCCCCCCTTTGGGTTCTAGGTGAAAATCTCACTCGACACAAATCAAACAAAAATGTATCCAAGGTGTGTATTGTTGTTCATTTTCATCATATAAACAAAATAAAACCCAGAATGAATCCTGAAAGACAATAAAAGATCATAAAAGATGCTTCAGCCCAAGTGTTAATGATACTAAAAGAGCCAAAATTTCTAAAAATATTGCGAAAAACAACAATCTTCTGTTTTAGAGTGAATGTTTGAGGTGTTTAGAAGTCATTTCATTCATTTTTAGAAAATTTTATTTTTCACATTTTTCCATGAAAAGTGCCAATACCCCCCCCTTTGGGTTCTAAGTGAAAATCTCACTCGAAACAAATCAAACAAAAATGTATCCAAGGTGTGTATTGTTGTTCATTTTCATCAAATAAACAAAATAAAACCCAGAATGAATCCTGAAAGACATGAAAGGAGCATAAAAGATGCTTCAGCGAAAGTGTTAATGTTACTAAAAGAGCCAAAATTTCTAAAAATATTGCGAAAAACAACAATCTTCTGTTTTAGAGTGAATGTTTGAGGTGTTTAGAAGGCATTTATTTCATTTTTAGAAAATTTAATTTTTCACATTTTTCCATGAAAAGTGCCAATACCCGCCCTTTGGGTTCTAGGTGAAAATCTCACTCGACAGAAATCAAACAAAAATGTTTCCATGGTGTTTATTGTTGTTCATTTTCATCAAATAAACAAAATAAAACCCAGAATGAATCCTGAAAGACAATAAAAGATCATAAAAGATGCTTCAGCCCAGGTGTTAATGTTACTAAAAGAGCCCAAATTTCTAAAAATATTGCGAAAAACAACAATCTTCTGTTTTAGAGTGAATGTTTGAGGTGTTTAGAAGGCATTTATTTCATTTTTAGAAAATTTATTTTTTTACATTTTTCCATGAAAAGTGCCAATACCCCCCCTTGTGGTTCTAGGTGAATATCTCACTCGACATAAATCAAACAAAAATGTATTCAAGGTGTGTATTGTTGTTCATTTTCATCAAATAAACAAAATAAAACCCAGAATGTATCAAGAAAGACAATAAATGATCATAAAAGATGCTTCAGCCCAGGAGTTAATGTTACTAAAAGAGCCCAAATTTCTAAAAATATTGCGAAAAACAACAATCTTCTGTTTTAGAGTGAATGTTTGAGCTGTTTAGAAGGCATTTATTTCATTTTTAGAAAATTTATTTTTCACATTTTTCCATGAAAAGTGCCAATACCCCCCCTTTGGGTTCTAGGTGAAAATCTCACTCGACACATATCAAACAAAAATGTATCCAAGGTGTGTATTGTTGTTCATTTTCATCAAATAAACAAAATAAAACACAGAATGTATCCTGAAAGACAATAAATGATCATAAAAGATGCTTCAGCCCAGGTGTTAATGTTACTAAAAGAGCCAAAATTTCTAAAAATATTGCGAAAAACAACAATCTTCTGTTTTAGAGTGAATGTTTGAGGTGTTTAGAAGGCATTTATTTCATTTTTAGAAAATTTAATTTTTCACATTTTTCCATGAAAAGTGCCAATACCCCCCTTTGGGTTCTAGGTGAAAATCTCACTCGACACAAATAAAAAAAAATGTATCCAAGGTGTGTATTGTTTGTCATTTTCATCAAATAAACAAAATAAAACCCAGAATGTATCCTGAAAGACAATAAATGATCATAAAAGATGCTTCAGCCCTGGTGTTAATGTTACTAAAAGAGCCCAAATTTCTAAAAATATTGCGAAAAACAACAATCTGCTGTTTTAGAGTGAATGTTTGTGGTGTTTAGAAGCCATTTATTTATATTATTTTTAGAAAATTTAATTTTTCACATTTTTCCATGAAAAGTGCCAATACCCCCCCCTTTGGGTTCTAGGTGAAAATCTCACTCGACACCAATCAAACAAAAATGTTTCCATGGTGTGTATTGTTGTTCATTTTCATCAAATAAACAAAATAAAACCCAGAATGTATCCTGAAAGACAATAAATGATCATAAAAGATGCTTCAGCCCAGGTGTTAATGTTACTAAAAGAGCCCAAATTTCATAAAAAAATTGCGAAAAACAACAATCTTCTGTTTTAGAGTAAATGTTTGAGGTGTTTAGAAGGCATTTATTTCATTTTTAGAAAATTTAATTTTTCACATTTTTCCATGAAAAGTGCCAATACCCCCTCCTTTGGGTTCTAGGTGAAAATCTCACTTGAAACAAATCAAACAAAAATGTATCCAAGGTGTGTATTGTTGTTCATTTTCATCAAATAAACAAAATAAAACCCAGAATGAATCCTGAAAGACAATAAAAGATCATAAAAGATGCTTCAGCCCAAGTGTTAATGTTACTAAAAGAGCCAAAATTTCTAAAAATTTTGCGAAAAACAACAATCTTCTGTTTTAAAGTGAATGTTTGAGGTGTTTAGAAGGCATTTATTTCATTTTTAGAAAATTTAATTTTTCACATTTTTCCATGAAAAGTGCCAATACCCCCCCCTTTGGGTTTTAGGTGAAAATCTCACTTGACACAAATCAAACAAAAATGTTTCCATGGTGTGTATTGTTGTTCATTTTCATCAAATAAACAAAATAAAACCCAGAATGAATCCTGAAAGACAATAAAAGATCATAACAGACGCTTCAGCCCAGGTGTTAATGTTACTAAAAGAGCCCAAATTTCTAAAAATATTGCGAAAAACAACAATCTTCTGTTTTAGAGTGAATTTTTGAGGTGTTTAGAAGTCATTTCATTCATTTTTAGAAATTTTTATTTTTAACATTTTTCCATGAAAAGTGCCAATACCCCCCCTTTGGGTTCTAAGTGAAAATCTCACTCGAAACAAATCAAACAAAAATGAATCCAAGGTGTGTATTGTTGTTCATTTTCATCAAATAAACAAAATAAAACCCAGAATGAATCCTGAAAGACATGAAAGGAGCATAAAAGATGACCCAAAGGGGGGGGTATTGGCACTTTTCATGGAAAAATGTGAAAAATTAAATTTTCTAAAAATGAAATAAATGCCTTCTAAACACCACAAACATTCACTCAAAAACAGAAGATTGTTGTTTTTCGCAATATTTTTAGAAATTTGGGCTCTTATAGTAACATTAACACCTGGGCTTAAGCATCTTTTATGATCATTTATTGTCTTTCAGGATTTATTCTGGGTTTTATTTTGTTTATTTGATGAAAATGAACAACAATACACACCTTGGATACATTTTTGTTTGATTTGTGTCGAGTGAGATTTTCACCTAGAACCCAAAGGGCGGGTATTGGCACTTTTCATGGAAAAATGTGAAAAATTAAATTTTCTAAAAATGAAATAAATGCCTTCTAAACACCTCACACATTCACTCAAAAACAGAAGATTGTTGTTTTTCGCAATATTTTTAGAAATTTGGGCTCTTTTAGTAACATTAACACTTTCGCTGAAGCATCTTTTATGCTCCTTTCATGTCTTTCAGGATTCATTCTGGGTTTTATTTTGTTTATTTGATGAAAATGAACAACAATACACACCTTGGATTCATTTTTGTTTGATTTGTTTCGAGTGAGATTTTCACTTAGAACCCAAAGGGGGGGGTATTGGCACTTTTCATGGAAAAATGTTAAAAATAAAATTTTCTAAAAATGAATGAAATGACTTCTAAACACCTCAAAAATTCACTCTAAAACAGAAGATTGTTGTTTTTCGCAATAATTTTAGAAATTTGGGCTCTTTTAGTAACATTAACACCTGGGCTGAAGCGTCTGTTATGATCTTTAATTGTCTTTCAGGATTCATTCTTGGTTTTATTTTGTTTATTTGATGAAAATGAACAACAATACACACCATGGAAACATTTTTGTTTGATTTGTGTCAAGTGAGATTTTCACCTTAAAACCCAAAGGGGGGGGTATTGGCACTTTTCATGGAAAAATGTGAAAAAATAAATTTTCTAAAAATGAAATAAATGCCTTCTAAACACCTCAAACATTCACTTTAAAACAGAAGATTGTTGTTTTTCGCAAAATTTTTAGAAATTTTGGCTCTTTTAGTAACATTAACACTTGGGCTGAAGCATCTTTTATGATCTTTTATTGTCTTTCGGGATTCATTCTGGGTTTTATTTTGTTTATTTGATGAAAATGAACAACAATACACACCTTGGATACATTTTTGTTTGATTTGTGTCAAGTGAGATTTTCACCTAGAACCCAAAGGGGGGGGTATTGGCACTTTTCATGGAAAAATGTGTAAAATTAAATTTTCTAAAAATGAAATAAATGCCTTCTAAACACCTCAAACATTCACTCTAAAACAGAAGATTGTTGTTTTTCGCAATTTTTTTATGAAATTTGGGCTCTTTTAGTAACATTAACACCTGGGCTGAAGCATCTTTTATGATCATTTATTGTCTTTCAGGATACATTCTGGGTTTTATTTTGTTTATTTGATGAAAATGAAAAACAATACACACCATGGAAACATTTTTGTTTGATTGGTGTCGAGAGAGATTTTCACCTAGAACCCAAAGGGGGGGGTATTGGCACTTTTCATAGAAAAATGTGAAAAATTAAATTTTCTAAAAATAATATAAATAAATGGCTTCTAAACACCACAAACATTCACTCTAAAACAGCAGATTGTTGTTTTTCGCAATATTTTTAGAAATTTGGGCTCTTTTAGTAACATTAACACCAGGGCTGAAGCATCTTTTATGATCATTTATTGTCTTTCAGGATACATTCTGGGTTTTATTTTGTTTATTTGATGAAAATGAACAACAATACACACCTTGGATACATTTTTTTTTATTTGTGTCGAGTGAGATTTTCACCTAGAACCCAGAGGGGGGGGGTATTCATATCAAACAAAAATGTATCAAAGGTGTGTATTGTTGTTCATTTTCATCAAATAAACAAAATAAAACACAGAATGTATCCTGAAAGACAATAAATGATCATAAAAGATGCTTCAGCCCAGGTGTTAATGTTACTAAAAGAGCCAAAATTTCTAAAAATATTGCGAAAAACAACCATCTTCTGTTTTAGAGTAAATGTTTGAGGTGTTTAGAAGGCATTTATTTCATTTTTAGAAAATTTAATTTTTCACATTTTTCCATGAAAAGTGCCAATACCCCAGCTTTGGGTTCTAGGTGAAAATCTAACTTGACACAAATCAAACAAAAATGTTTCCATGGTGTGTATTGTTGTTCATTTTCATCAAATAAACAAAATAAAACCCAGAATAATACTGAAAGACAAGAAATGAGCATTAAAGTTGCTTCAGCGCAAGTGTTTATGTTACTAAAAGAGCCCAAATTTCTAAAAATATTGCGAAAAACAACAATCTTCTGTTTTAGAGTAAATGTTTGAGGTGTTTAGAAGGCATTTATTTCATTTTTAGAAAATTTAATTTTTCACATTTTTCCATGAAAAGTGCCAATACCCCCCCTTTGGGTTCTAGGTGAAAATCTAACTCGACACAAATCAAACAAAAATGTATTCAAGGTGTGTATTGTTGTTCATTTTCATCAAATAAACAAAATAAAACCCAGAATGTATCCTGAAAGACAATAAATGATCATAAAAGATGCTTCAGCCCAGGTGTTAATGTTACTAAAAGAGCCCAAATTTCTAAAAATATTGCGAAAAACAACAATCTTCTGTTTTAGAGTGAATGTTTGAGGTGTTTAGAAGGCATTTATTTCATTTTTAGAAAATTTAATTTTTCACATTTTTCCATGAAAAGTGCCAATACCCCCCCTTTGGGTTCTAGGTGAAAATCTCACTCGACACAAATCAAACAAAAATGTATCCAAGGTGTGTATTGTTGTTCATTTTCATCAAATAAACAAAATAAAACACAGAATGTATCCTGAAAGACAATAAATGATCATAAAAGATGCTTCAGCCCAGATGTTAATGTTACTAAAAGAGCCAAAATTTCTAAAAATATTGCGCAAAACAACAATCTTCTGTTTTAGAGTGAATGTTTGAGGTGTTTAGAAGGCATTTATTTCATTTTTTGAAAATTTAATTTTTCACATTTTTCCATGTAAAGTGCCAATACCTTTGGGTACCAATGCCCCCTTTGGGTTCTAGGTGAAAATCTAACTTGACACAAATTAAACAATAATGTTTCAATGGTGTGTATTGTTGTTCATTTTCATCAAATAAACAAAATAAAACCCAGAATGTATCCTGAAAGACAATAAATGATCATAAAAGATGCTACAGCCCAGGTGTTAATGTTACTAAAAGAGCCCAAATTTCTAAAAATATTGCGAAAAACAACAGTCTTCTGTTTTAGAGTGAATGTTTGAGGTGTTTAGAAGGCATTTATTTCATTTTTAGAAAATTTAATTTTTCATATTTTTCCATGAAAAGTGCCAATACCCCCCCCCTTTGGGTTCTAGGTGAAAATCTTACTTGACGCAAATCAAACAAAAATGTATCCAAGGTGTGTATTGTTGTTCATTTTCATCAAATAAACAAAATAAAACCCAGAATTAATCCTGAAAGACAAGAAATGAGCATAAAAGTTGCTTCAGCGAAAGTGTAAATGTTACTAAAAGAGCCCAAATTTCTAAAAATATTGCGAAAAACAATCTTCTGTTTTAGAGTGAATGTTTGAGGTGTTTAGAAGGCATTTATTTCATTTTTAGAAAATTTAATTTTTCACATTTTTCCATGAAAAGTGCCAATACCCCCCCCTTTGGGTTCTAGGTGAAAATCTCACTCGACACAAATCAAACAAAAATGTTTCCATGGTGCGTATTGTTGTTCATTTTCATCAAATTAACAAAATAAAACCCAGAATTAATCTTGAAAGACAAGAAACAAGCATAAAAGTTGCTTCAGCGAAAGTGTTAATGTTACTAAAAGAGCCCAAACTTCTAAAAATATTGCGAAAAACAACAATCTTCTGTTTTAGAGTGAATGTTTGAGGTGTTTAGAAGGCATTTATTTCATTTTTAGAAAATTTAATTTTTCACATTTTTCCATGAAAAGTGCCAATACCCCCCCCTTTGGGTTCAAGGTGAAAATCTTACTCGACACAAATCAAACAAAAATGTTTCCATGGTGTGTATTGTTGTTCATTTTCATCAAATAAACAAAATAAAACCCAGAAATAATCCTGAAAGACATGAAATGAGCATAAAAGATGCTTCAGCGCAAGTGTTAATTTTACTAAAAGAGCCCAAATTTCTAAAAATATTGCGAAAAACAACAATCTTCTGTTTTAGAGTGAATGTTTGAGGTGTTTAGAAGGCATTTATTTCATTTTTAGAAAATTTAATTTTTTACATTTTTCCATGAAAAGTGCCAATACCCCCCCCTTTGGGTTCTAGGTGAAAATCTCACTCGACACAAATCAAACAAAAATGTTTCCATGGTGTGTATTGTTGTTCATTTTCATCAAATAAACAAAATAAAACCCAGAATTAATCTTGAAGGACAAGAAATGAGCATAAAAGTTGCTTCAGAGAAGGTGTTAATGTTACTAAGAGAGCCCAAATTTCTAAAAATATTGCGAAAAACAACAGTCTTCTGTTTCATAGTGAATGTTTGAGGTGTATAGAAGGCATTTATTTCATTTTTAGAAATTTTAATTTTTCACATTTTTAATGAAAAGTGCCAATTCCCCCCCCTTTGGGTTCAAGGTGAAAATCTCACTCGTCACGAATCAAACAAAAATGTTTCCATGGTGTGTATTGTTGTTCATTTTCATCAAAAAAACAAAATAAAACCCAGATTAAATCATTAAAGACAAGAAATTAGCATAAAAGATGCCTCAGCGCAAGTGTTCATGTTAGTAAAAGAGCCCACATTTCCAAAAATACCGCGAAAAACAACAATCTTCCATTATCGAGTGAATGTTTGAGGTGTTTAGAAGGCATTTATTTCATTTTTAGAAAATTTAATTTTTTACATTTTTCCATGAAAAGTGCCAATACCCCCCCCTTTGGGTTCTAGGTGAAAATCTCACTCGAAAAGAATCAAACAAAAATGTTTCCATGGTGTGTATTGTTGTTCATTTTCTTCAAATAAACAAAATAAAAACCAGAATAAATCATTAAAGACAAGAAATGAGCATAAAAGATGCCTCAGCGCATGAGTTAATGTTAGTAAAAGAGCCCAAATTTCCAAAAATATTGCGAAAAACAACAATCTTCCATTATAGAGTGAATGTTTGAGGTGTATAGAAGGCATTTATTTCATTTTTAGAAATTTTAATTTTTCACATTTTTCCATGAAAAGTGCCAACCCCCCCTTTAGGTTCTGGTTGAAAATCTCACTCGACACGAATCAAACAAAAATGTTTCCATGGTGTGTATTGTTGTTCATTTTCATCAAATAAACAAAATAAAACCCAGAATAAATCATTAAAGACAAGAAATGAGCATAAAAGATGCCTAAGCGCAAGTGTTAATGTTAGTAAAAGAGCCCAAATTTCCAAAAATATTGCGAAAAACAACAATCTTCCATTATAGACGTGAATGTTTGAGGTGTATAGAAGGCATTTATTTCATTTTTAGAAATTTTAATTTTTCACATTTTTCCATGACAGGGGCCAACCCCCCCTTTAGGTTCTAGGTGAAAATCTCACTCGACACGAATCAAACAAAAATGTTTCCATGGTGTGTATTGTTGTTCATTTTCATCAAATAAACAAAATAAAACCCAGAATAAATCATTGAAGACAAGAAATGAGCATAAAAGATGCTTCAGCGCAAGTGTTAATGTTAGTAAAAGAGCCCAAATTTCCAAAAATATTGCGAAAAAACAACAATCTTCCATTATAGAGTGAATGTTTGAGGTGTATAGAAGGCATTTATTTCATTTTTAGAAATTTTAATTTTTCACATTTTTCCATGAAAAGTGCCAACCCCCCCTTTAGGTTCTAGGTGAAAATCTCACTCGACACGAATCAAACAAAAATGTTTCCATGGTGTGTATTGTTGTTCATTTTCTTCAAATAAACAAAATAAAACCCAGAATAAATCATTGAAGACAAGAAATGAAAATAAAAGATACCTCAGCGCAAGTGTTAATGTTAGTAAAAGAGCCCAAATTTCCAAAAATATTGCGAAAAACAACAATCTTCCATTATAGAGTGAATGTTTGAGGTGTATAGAAGGCATTTATTTCATTTTTAGAAATTTTAATTTTTCACATTTTTCCATGAAAAGTGCCAACCCCCCCTTTAGGTTCTAGGTGAAAATCTCACTCGACACGAATCAAGCAAAAATGTTTCCATGGTGTGTATTGTTGTTCAATTTCATCAAATAAACATAATAAAACCCAGAATAAATCATTAAAGACAAGAAATGAGCATAAAAGATGCCTCAGGGCAAGTGTTAATGTTAGCAAAAGAGCCCAAATTTCCAAATATATCGCGAAAAACAACAATCTTCAGTTATAGAGTAAATGTTTGAGGTGTATAGAAGGCATTTATTTCATTTTTGGAAATTTTAATTTTTCACATTTTTCCATGAAAAGTGCCAATACCCCCCCTTTGGGTTCTAGGTGAAAATCTCACTCGACACGAATCAAACAAAAATGTTTCCATGGTGTGTATTGTTGTTCATTTTCTTCAAATAAACAAAATAAAACCCAGAATAAATCATTGAAGACAAGAAATGAGCATAAAAGATGCCTCAGCGTAAGTGTTAATGTTAGTAAAAGAGCCCAAATTTCCAAAAATATTGCGAAAAAACAACAATCTTCCATTATAGAGTGAATGTTTGAGGTGTATAGAAGGCATTTATTTCATTTTTAGAAATTTTAATTTTTCACATTTTTCCATGAAAAGTGCCAATACCCCACCCCTTTGGGTTCAAGGTGAAAATCTCACTCGTTACGAATCAAACAAAAATGTTTCCATGGTGTGTATTGTTGTTCATTTTCATCAAAAAAACAAAATAAAACCCAGAATAAATCATTAAAGACAAGAAATGAGCATAAAAGATGCCTCAGCGCAAGTGTTCATGTTAGTAAAAGAGCCCACATTTCCAAAAATACCGCGAAAAACAACAATCTTCCATTATAGAATGAATGTTTGAGGTGTATAGAAGGCATTTATTTCATTTTTAGAAATTTTAATTTTTCAAATTTTTAATGAATAGTGCCAATACCCCCCCCTTTGGGTTCTAGGTGAAAATCTCACTCGAAAAGAATCAAACAAAAATGTTTCCATGGTGTGTATTGTTGTTCATTTTCTTCAAATAAACAAAATAAAAACCAGAATAAATCATTAAAGACAAGAAATGAGCATAAAAGATGCCTCAGCGCATGAGTTAATGTTAGTAAAAGAGCCCAAATTTCCAAAAATATTGCGAAAACAACAATCTTCTGTTTAAGAGTGAATGTTAGAGGTGTTTAGAAGGTATTTATTTCATTTTTAGAAAATTTAATTTTTCACATTTTTCCATGAAAAGTGCCGATACCCCCCCTTTGGGTTCTAGGTAAAAATCTCACTCGACACAAATCAAACAAAAATGTTTCCATGGTGTGTATTGTTGTTCATTTTCATCAAATAAACAAAATAAAACCCAGAATTAATCCTGAAAGACATGAAATGAACATAAAAGATGCTTCAGCGCAAGTGTTAATTATACTAAAAGAGCCCAAATTTCTAAAAATATTGCGAAAAACAACAATCTTCTGTTTTAGAGTGAATGTTTGAGGTGTTTAGAAGGCATTTATTTCATTTTTAGAAAATTTCATTTTTCACATTTTTCCATGAAAAGTGCCAATACCCCCCCCCTTTGGGTTCTAGGTGAAAATCTCACTCGACACAAATCAAACAAAAATGTTTCCATGGTGTGTATTGTTGTTCATTTTCATCAAATAAACAAAATAAAACCCAGAAATAATCCTGAAAGACATGAAATGAGCATAAAACATGCTTCAGCGCAAGTGTTAATTTTAATAAAAGAGCCCAAATTTCTAAAAATATTGCGAAAAACAACAATCTTCTGTTTTAGAGTGAATGTTTGAGGTGTTTAGAAAGCATTTATTTCATTTTTAGAAAATTTAATTTTTCATATTTTTCCATGAAAAGTGCCCCCCCCCTTTGGGTTCTAGGTGAAAATCTCACTTGACGCAAATCAAACAAAAATGTTTCCATGGTGTGTATTGTTGTTCATATTCATCAAATAAACAAAATAAAACCCAGAATTAATCCTGAAAGACAAGAAATGAGCATAAAAGTTGCTTCAGCGAAAGTGTTAATGTTACTAAAAGAGCCCAAATTTCTAAAAATATTGCGAAAAACAACAATCTTCTGTTTTAGAGTGAATGTTTGAGGGGTTTAGAAGTCATTTCATTCATTTTTAGAAAATTTTATTTTTCACATTTTTCCATGAAAAGTGCCAATACCCCCCCCTTTGGGTTCTAAGTGAAAATCTCACTCGATACAAATCAAACAAAAATGTATCCAAGGTGTGTATTGTTGTTCATTTTCATCAAATAAACAAAATAAAACCCAGAATGAATCCTGAAAGACATGAAAGGAGCATAAAAGATGCTTCAGCGAAAGTGTTAATGTTACTAAAAGAGCCAAAATTTCTAAAAATATTGCGAAAAACAACAATCTTCTATTTTAGAGTGAATGTTTGAGGTGTTTCGAAGGCATTTATTTCATTTTTAGAAAATTTAATTTTTCACATTTTTCCATGAAAAGTGCCAATACCCCCCCCTTTGGGTTCTAGGTGAAAATCTCACTCGACACTAATCAATTAAAAATGTATCCAAAGTGTGTATTGTTTTTCATTTTCATCAAATAAACAAAAAAAAAACCCAGAATGTATCCTGAAAGACAATAAATGATCATAAAAGATGCTTCAGCCCAGGTGTTAATGTTACTAAAAGTGCCCAAATTTCTAAAAATATTGCGAAAAACAACAATCTTCTGTTTTAGAGTGAATGTTTGAGGTGTTTAGAAGGCATTTATTTCATTTTTAGAAAATTTAATTTTTTACATTTTTCCATGAAAAGTGCCAATACCCCCCCTTTGGGTTCTAGGTGAAAATCTCACACGACACAAATCAAACAAAAATGATTCCATGGTGTGTATTGTTGTTCATTTTCATCAAATAAACGAAATAAAACCCAGAATTAATCCTGAAAGACAAGAAATGAGCATAAAAGATACTTCAGCGCAAGTGTTAATTTTACTAAAAGAGCCCAAATTTCTTAAAATATTGCGAAAAACAACAATCTTCTGTTTTAATGTGAATGTTTGAGGTTTTTAGAAGGCATTTATTTCATTTTTAGAAAATTTAATTTTTTACATTTTTCCATGAAAAGTGCCAATACCCCCCCCTTTGGGTTCTAGGTGAAAATCTCACTTGACGCAAATCAAACAAAAATGTTTCCATGGTGTGTATTGTTGTTCATTTTCATCAAATAAACAAAATAAAACCCAGAATTAATCCTGAAAGACAAGAAATGAGCATAAAAGTTGCTTCAGCGAAAGTGTTAATGTTACTAAAAGAGCCCAAATTTCTAAAAATATTGCGAAAAACAACAATCTTCTGTTTTAGAGTGAATGTTTGAGGTGTTTAGAAGGCATTTATTTCATTTTTAGAAAATTAAATTTTACACATTTTTCCATGAAAAGTGCCAATACCCCCCCTTTTGGGTTCTAGGTGAAAATCTCACTCGACACGAATCAAACAAAAATGTTTCCATGGTGTTTATTGTTGTTCATTTTCATCAAATAAACAAAATAAAACCCAGAATGAATCCTGAAAGACAATAAAAGATCATAAAAGATGCTTCAGCCCGGGTGTTAATGTTACTAAAAGAGCCCAAATTTCTAAAAATATTGCGAAAAACAACAATCTTCTGTTTTAGAGTGAATGTTTGAGGTGTTTAGAAGGCATTTATTTCATTTTTAGAAAATTTAATTTTTTCGCATTTTTCCTTGAAAAGTGCCAATACCCCCCCCTTTGGGTTCTAGGTGAAAATCTCACTCGACACAAATCAAACAAAAATGTTTCCATGGTGTTTATTGTTGTTCATTTTCATCAAATAAACAAAATAAAACCCAGAATGAATCCTGAAAGACAATAAAAGATCATAAAAGATGCTTCAGCCCGGGTGTTAATGTTACTAAAAGAGCCCAAATTTCTAAAAATATTGCAAAAAACAACAATCATCTGTTTTAGAGTGAATGTTTGAGGTGTTTAGAAGGCATTTATTTCTATTTTAGAAAATTTAATTTTTCACATTTTTCCATGAAAAGTGCCAATACCCCCCCCTTTGGGTTCTAGGTGAAAATCTCACTCGACACAAATCAATCAAAAATGTATCCAAAGTGTGTATTGTTTTTCATTTTCATCAAATAAACAAAAAAAACCCAGAATGTATCCTGAAAGACAATAAATGATCATAAAAGATGCTTCAGCCCAGGTGTTAATGTTACTAAAAGTGCCCACATTTCTAAATATATTGCGAAAAACAACAATCTTCTGTTTTAGAGTGAATGTTTGAGGTGTTTAGAAGGCATTTATTTCGTTTTTAGAAAATTTAATTTTTTTACATTTTTCCATGAAAAGTGCCAATACCCCCCCCTTTGGGTTCTAAGTGAAAATCTCACTCGAAACAAATCAAACAAAAATGTATCCAAGGTGTGTATTGTTGTTCATTTTCATCAAATAAACAAAATAAAACCCAGAATGAATCCTGAAAGACATGAAAGGAGCATAAAAGATGCTTCAGCGAAAGTGTTAATGTTACTAAAAGAGCCAAAATTTCTAAAAATATTGCGAAAAACAACAATCTTCTGTTTTAGAGTGAATGTTTGAGGTGTTTAGAAGGCATTTATTTCATTTTTAGAAAATTTAATTTTTCACATTTTTCCATGAAAAGTGCCAATACCCGCCCTTTGGGTTCTAGGTGAAAATCTCACTCGACACAAATCAAACAAAAATGTTTCCATGGTGTTTATTGTTGTTCATTTTCATCAAATAAACAAAATAAAACCCAGAATGAATCCTGAAAGGCAATAAAAGATCATAAAAGATGCTTCAGCCCAGGTGTTAATGTTACTAAAAGAGCCCAAATTTCTAAAAATATTGCGAAAAACAACAATCTTCTGTTTTAGAGTGAATGTTTGAGGGGTTTAGAAGGCATTTATTTCATTTTTAGAAAATTTAATTTTTCACATTTTTCAATGAAAAGTGCCAATACCCCCCCTTTGGGTTCTAGGTGAAAATCTCACTCGACACAAATCAATCAAAAATGTATCCAAAGTGTGTATTGTGTTTCATTTTCATCAAATAAACAAAAAAAAAACCAGAATGTATCCTGAAAGACAATAAATGATCATAAAAGATGCTTCAGCCCAGGTGTTAATGTTACTAAAAGTGCCCATATTTCTAAAAATATTGCGAAAAACAACAATCTCCTGTTTCAGAGTGAATTTTTGAGGGGTTTAGAAGGCATTTATTTCATTTTTAAAAAATTTAATTTTTCACATTTTTCCATGAAAAGTGCCAATACCCGCCCTTTGGGTTCTAAGTGAAAATCTCACTCGACACAAATCAAACAAAAATGTTTCCATGGTGTGTATTGTTGTTTATTTTCATCAAATAAACAAAATAAAACCCTGAATGAATCCTGAAAGACAATAAAAGATCATAAAAGATGCTTCAGCCCGGGTGTTAATGTTACTAAAAGAGCCCAATTTTCTAAAAATATTGCGAAAAACAACAATCTTCTGTTTTAGAGTGAATGTGTGTGGTGTTTAGAAGGCATTTATTTCATTTTTAGAAAATTTAATTTTTCACATTTTTCCATGAAAAGTGCCAATACCCCCCCTTTGGGTTCTAGGTGAAAATCTCACTCGACACAAATCAATCAAAAATGTTTCCATGGTGTGTATTGTTGTTCATTTTCATCAAATAAACAAAATAAAACCCAGAATAATACTGAAAGAAGGGAAATGAGCATTAAAGTTGCTTCAGCGCAAGTGTTAATGTTACTAAAAGAGCCCAAATTTCTAAAAATATTGCGAAAAACAACAATCTTCTGTTTTAGAGTGAATGTTTGAGGTGTTTAGAAGGTATTTATTTCATTTTTAGAAAATTTAATTTTTCACATTGTTCCATGAAAAGTGCCAATACCCCCCTTGGGTTCTTGGTGAAAATCTCACTCGACACAAATCAATCAAAAATGTTTCCATGGTGTGTATTGTTGTTCATTTTCATCAAAATAAAAAAATAAAACCCAGAATTAATCTTGAAAGACAAGAAACGAGCATAAAAGTTGCTTCAGCGAAAGTGTTAATGTTACTAAAAGAGCCCAAATTTCTAAAAATATTGCGAAAAACAACAATCTTCTGTTATAGAGTGAATGTTTGAGGTGTTTAGAAGGCATTTATTTCATTTTTAGAAAATTTAATTTTTCACATTGTTCCATGAAAAGTGCCAATACCCCCTTGGGTTCTTGGTGAAAATCTCACTCGACACAAATCAATCAAAAATGTTTCCATGGTGTGTATTGTTGTTCATTTTCATCAAATTAACAAAATAAAACCCAGAATTAATCTTGAAAGACAAGAAACGAGCATAAAAATTGCTTCAGCGAAAGTGTTTATGTTACTAAAAGAGCCCAAATTTCTAAAAATATTGCGAAAAACAACAACCTTCTGTTTTAGAGTGAATGTTTGAGGTGTTTAGAAGGCATTTATTTCATTTTTAGAAAATTTAATTTTTTCGCATTTTTCCTTGAAAAGTGCCAATACCCCCCCCTTTGGGTTCTAGGTGAAAATCTCACTCGACACAAATCAAACAAAAATGTATCCAAGGTGTGTATTGTTGTTCATTTTCATCAAATAAACAAAATAAAACCCAGAATGAATCCTGAAAGACAATAAAAGATCATAAAAGATGCTTCAGCCCATGTGTTAATGTTACTAAAAGAGCCAAAATTTCTAAAAATATTGCGAAAAACAACAATCTTCTGTTTTAAAGTGAATGTTTGAGGTGTTTAGAAGGCATTTATTTCATTTTTAGAAAATTTAATTTTTCACATTTTTCCATGAAAAGTGCCAATACCTTTGGGTACCAATGCCCCCTTTGGGTTCTAGGTGAAAATCTAACTTGACACAAATCAAACAATAATGTTTCAATGGTGTGTATTGTTGTTCATTTTCATCAAATAAACAAAATAAAACCCAGAATGTATCCTGAAAGACAATAAATGAGCATAAAAGATGCTTCAGCGCAAGTGTTAATTTTAATAAAAGAGCCCAAATTTCTAAAAATATTGCGAAAAACAACAATCTTCTGTTTTAGAGTGAATGTTTGAGGGGTTTAGAAGTCATTTCATTCATTTTTAGAAAATTTTATTTTTCACATTTTTCCATGAAAAGTGCCAATACCCCCCCCTTTGGGTTCTAGGTGAAAATCTCACTCGACACAAATCAAACAAAAATGATTCCATGGTGTGTATTGTTGTTCATTATCATCAAATAAACGAAATAAAACCCAGAATTAATCCTGAAAGACAAGAAATGAGCATAAAAGATACTTCAGCGCAAGTGTTAATTTTACTAAAAGAGCCCAAATTTCTTAAAATATTGCGAAAAACAACAATCTTCTGTTTTAATGTGAATGTTTGAGGTGTTTAGAAGGCATTTATTTCATTTTTAGAAAATTTAATTTTTTACATTTTTCCATGAAAAGTGCCAATACCCCCCCCTTTGGGTTCTAGGTGAAAATCTCACTCGACACATATCAAACAAAAATGTTTCCATGGTGTGTATTGTTGTTCATTTTCATCAAATAAACAAAATAAAACCCAGAATGTATCCTGAAAGACAATAAATGATCATAAAAGATTCTTCAGCCCAGGTGTTAATTTTACTAAAAGAGCCCAAATTTCTAAAAATATTGCGAAAAACAACAATCTTCTATTTTAGAGTGAATGTTTGAGGTGTTTAGAAGGCATTTATTTCATTTTTAGAAAATTTAATTTTTCACATTTTTCCATGAAAAGTGCCAATACCCCCCCCTTTGGGTTCTAGGTAAAAATCTCACTTGACGCAAATCAAACAAAAATGTTTCCATGGTGTGTATTGTTGTTCATTTTCATCAAATAAACAAAATAAAACCCAGAATTAATCCTGAAAGACAAGAAATGAGCATAAAAGTTGCTTCAGCGAAAGTGTTAATGTTACTAAAAGAGCCCAAATTTCTAAAAATATTGCGAAAAACAACAATCTTCTGTTTTAGAGTGAATGTTTGAGGTGTTTAGAAGGCATTTATTTCATTTTTAGAAAATTAAATTTTACACATTTTTCCATGAAAAGTGCCAATACCCCCCTTGGGTTCTTGGTGAAAATCTCACTCGACACGAATCAAACAAAAATGTTTCCATGGTGTTTATTGTTGTTCATTTTCATCAAATAAACAAAATAAAACCCAGAATGAATCCTGAAAGACAATAAAAGATCATAAAAGATGCTTCAATCCGGGTGTTAATGTTACTAAAAGAGCCCAAATTTCTAAAAATATTGCGAAAAACAACAATCTTCTGTTTTAGAGTGAATGTTTGAGGTGTTTAGAAGGCATTTATTTCATTTTTAGAAAATTTAATTTTTTCGCATTTTTCCTTGAAAAGTGCCAATACCCCCCCCTTTGGGTTCTAGGTGAAAATCTCACTCGACACAAATCAAACAAAAATGTTTCCTTGGTGTTTATTGTTGTTCATTTTCATCAAATAAACAAAATAAAACCCTGAATGAATCCTGAAAGACAATAAAAGATCATAAAAGATGCTTCAGCCCGGGTGTTAATGTTACTAAAAGAGCCCAAATTTCTAAAAATATTGCGAAAAACAACAATCATCTGTTTTAGAGTGAATGTTTGAGGTGTTTAGAAGGCATTTATTTCTATTTTAGAAAATTTAATTTTTCACATTTTTCCATGAAAAGTGCCAATACCCCCCCCTTTGGGTTCTAGGTGAAAATCTCACTCGACACAAATCAATCAAAAATGTATCCAAAGTGTGTATTGTTTTTCATTTTCATCAAATAAACAAAAAAAAACCCAGAATGTATCCTGAAAGACAATAAATGATCATAAAAGATGCTTCAGCCCAGGTGTTAATGTTACTAAAAGTGCCCACATTTCTAAATATATTGCGAAAAACAACAATCTTCTGTTTTAGAGTGAATGTTTGAGGTGTTTAGAAGGCATTTATTTCATTTTTAGAAAATTTAATTTTACACATTTTTCCATGAAAAGTGCCAATACCCCCCCCTTTGGGTTCTAGGTGAAAATCTCGCTCGACACAAATCAAACAAAAATGTATCCAAGGTGTGTATTGTTGTTCATTTTCATCAAATAAACAAAATAAAACCCAGAATGAATCCTGAAAGACAATAAATGATCATAAAAGATGCTTCAGCCCAGGTGTTAATGTTACTAAAAGAGCCCAAATTTCTAAAAATATTGCGAAAAACTACAATCTTCTGTTTAAGAGTGAATGTTTGAGGTGTTTAGAAGTCATTTCATTCATTTTTAGAAAATTTTATTTTTCACATTTTTCCATGAAAAGTGCCAATACCCCCCCCTTTGGGTTCTAAGTGAAAATCTCACTCGAAACAAATCAAACAAAAATGTATCCAAGGTGTGTATTGTTGTTCATTTTCATCAAATAAACAAAATAAAACCCAGAATGAATCCTGAAAGACATGAAAGGAGCATAAAAGATGCTTCAGCGAAAGTGTTAATGTAACTAAAAGAGCCAAAATTTCTAAAAATATTGCGAAAAACAACAATCTTCTGTTTTAGAGTGAATGTTTGAGGTGTTTAGAAGGCATTTATTTCATTTTTAGAAAATTTAATTTTTAACATTTTTCCATGAAAAGTGCCAATACCCGCCCTTTGGGTTCTAGGTGAAAATCTCACTCGACACAAATCAAACAAAAATGTTTCCATGGTGTTTATTGTTGTTCATTTTCTTCAAATAAACAAAATAAAACCCAGAATGAATCCTGAAAGGCAATAAAAGATCATAAAAGATGCTTCAGCCCAGGTGTTAATGTTACTAAAAGAGCCCAAATTTCTAAAAATATTGCGAAAAACAACAATCTTCTGTTTTAGAGTGAATGTTTGAGGTGTTTAGAAGGCATTTATTTCATTTTTAGAAAATTTAATTTTTCACATTTTTCAATGAAAAGTGCCAATACCCCCCCTTTGGGTTCTAGGTGAAAATCTCACTCGACACAAATCAATCAAAAATGTATCCAAAGTGTGTATTGTTTTTCATTTTCATCAAATAAACAAAAAAAAACCCAGAATGTATCCTGAAAGACAATAAATGATCATAAAAGATGCTTCAGCCCAGGTGTTAATGTTACTAAAAGTGCCCAAATTTCTAAAAATATTGCGAAAAACAACAATCTTCTGTTTCAGAGTGAATTTTTGAGGGGTTTAGAAGGCATTTATTTCATTTTTAGAAAATTTAATTTTTCACATTTTTCCATGAAAAGTGCCAATACCCGCCCTTTGGGTTCTAAGTGAAAATCTCACTCGACACAAATCAAACAAAAATGTTTCCATGGTGTGTATTGTTGTTTATTTTCATCAAATAAACTAAATTAAACCCAGAATAATCCTGAAAGACAAGAAATTAGCATTAATGATGCTTCAGCGCAAGTGTTAATGTTACTAAAAGAGCCCAATTTTCTAAAAATATTGCGAAAAACAACAATCTTCTGTTTTAGAGTGAATGTGTGTGGTGTTTAGAAGGCATTTATTTCATTTTTAGAAAATTTAATTTTTCACATTTTTCCATGAAAAGTGCCAATACCCACCTTTTGGGTTCTAGGTGAAAATCTCACTCGACACAAATCAATCAAAAATGTTTCCATGGTGTGTATTGTTGTTCATTTTCATCAAATAAACAAAATAAAACCCAGAATAATACTGAAAGAAGGGAAATGAGCATTAAAGTTGCTTCAGCGCAAGTGTTAATGTTACTAAAAGAGCCCAAATTTCTAAAAATATTGCGAAAAACAACAATCTTCTGTTTTAGAGTGAATGTTTGAGGTGTTTAGAAGGTATTTATTTCATTTTTAGAAAATTTAATTTTTCACATTGTTCCATGAAAAGTGCCAATACCCCCCTTGGGTTCTTGGTGAAAATCTCACTCGACACAAATCAATCAAAAATGTTTCCATGGTGTGTATTGTTGTTCATTTTCATCAAAATAAAAAAATAAAACCCAGAATTAATCTTGAAAGACAAGAAACGAGCATAAAAGTTGCTTCAGCGAAAGAATTAATGTTACTAAAAGAGCCCAAATTTCTAAAAATATTGCGAAAAACAACAATCTTCTGTTTTAGAGTGAATGTTTGAGGTGTTTAGAAGGCATTTATTTCATTTTTAGAAAATTTAATTTTTCACATTGTTCCATGAAAAGTGCCAATACCCCCTTGGGTTCTTGGTGAAAATCTCACTCGACACAAATCAATCAAAAATGTTTCCATGGTGTGTATTGTTGTTCATTTTCATCAAATTAACAAAATAAAACCCAGAATTAATCTTGAAAGACAAGAAACGAGCATAAAAATTGCTTCAGCGAAAGTGTTTATGTTACTAAAAGAGCCCAAATTTCCAAAAATATTGCGAAAAACAACAATCTTCTGTTTTAGAGTGAATGTTTGAGGTGTTTAGAAGGCATTTATTTCATTTTTAGAAAATTTAATTTTTTCGCATTTTTCCTTGAAAAGTGCCAATACCCCCCCCTTTGGGTTCTAGGTGAAAATCTCACTCGACACAAATCAAACAAAAATAGTTCCATGGTGTGTATTGTTGTTCATTTTCATCAAATAAACAAAATAAAACCCAGAAATAATCCTGAAAGACATGAAATGAGCATAAAAGATGCTTCAGCGCAAGTGTTAATTTTAATAAAAGAGCCCAAATTTCTAAAAATATTGCGAAAAACAACAACCTTCTGTTTTAGAGTGAATGTTTGAGGTGTTTAGAAGGCATTTATTTCATTTTTAGAAAATTTAATTTTTTCGCATTTTTCCTTGAAAAGTGCCAATACCCCCCCCTTTGGGTTCTAGGTGAAAATCTCACTCGACACAAATCAAACAAAAATGTATCCAAGGTGTGTATTGTTGTTCATTTTCATCAAATAAACAAAATAAAACCCAGAATGAATCCTGAAAGACAATAAAAGATCATAAAAGATGCTTCAGCCCATGTGTTAATGTTACTAAAAGAGCCAAAATTTCTAAAAATATTGCGAAAAACAACAATCTTCTGTTTTAAAGTGAATGTTTGAGGTGTTTAGAAGGCATTTATTACATTTTTAGAAAATTTAATTTTTCACATTTTTCCATGAAAAGTGCCAATACCCGCCCTTTGGGTTCTAAGTGAAAATCTCACTCGACACAAATCAAACAAAAATGTTTCCATGGTGTGTATTGTTGTTTATTTTCATCAAATAAACAAAATAAAACCCAGAATAATCCTGAAAGACAAGAAATGAGCATAAAAGATGCTTCAGCGCAAGTGTTAATGTTACTAAAAGAGCCAAAATTTCTAAAAATATTGCGAAAAACAACAATCTTATGTTTTAGAGTGAATGTTTGAGGTGTTTAGAAGGTATATATTTCATTTTTAGAAAATTTAATTTTTCACATTGTTCCATGAAAAGTGCCAATACCCCCCTTGGGTTCTTGGTGAAAATCTCACTCGACACAAATCAATCAAAAATGTTTCCATGGTGTGTATTGTTGTTCATTTTCATCAAATTAACAAAATAAAACCCAGAATTAATCTTGAAAGACAAGAAACGAGCATAAAAATTGCTTCAGCGAAAGTGTTAATGTTACTAAAAGAGCCCAAATTTCTAAAAATATTGCGAAAAACAACAATCTTCTGTTTTAGAGTGAATGTTTGAGGTGTTTAGAAGGCATTTATTTCATTTTTAGAAAATTTAATTTTTTCGCATTTTTCCTTGAAAAGTGCCAATACCCCCCCCTTTGGGTTCTAGGTGAAAATCTCTCTCGACACAAATCAAACAAAAATAGTTCCATGGTGTGTATTGTTGTTCATTTTCATCAAATAAACAAAATAAAACCCAGAAATAATCCTGAAAGACATGAAATGAGCATAAAAGATGCTTCAGCGCAAGTGTTAATTTTAATAAAAGAGCCCAAATTTCTAAAAATATTGCGAAAAACAACAATCTTCTGTTTTAGAGTGAATGTTTGAGGTGTTTAGAAGGCATTTATTTCATTTTTAGAAAATTTAATTTTTTTCATTTTTCCATGAAAAGTGCCAATACCCCCCCTTTGGGTTCTAGGTGAAAATCTCACTCGACACAAATCAAACAAAAATGTATCCAAGGTGTGTATTGTTGTTCATTTTCATCAAATAAACAAAATAAAACCCAGAATGAATCCTGAAAGACAATAAAAGATCATAAAAGATGCTTCAGCCCAAGTGTTAATGTTACTAAAAGAGCCAAAATTTCTAAAAATATTGCGAAAAACAACAATCTTCTGTTTTAAAGTGAATGTTTGAGGTGTTTAGAAGGCATTTATTTCATTTTTTGAACATTTAATTTTTCACATTTTTCCATGAAAAGTGCCAATATCCCCCTTTGGGTTTTAGGTGAAAATCTCACTTGACACAAATCAAACAAAAATGTTTCCATGGTGTGTATTGTTGTTCATTTTCATCAAATAAACAAAATAAAACCCAGAATGAATCCTAAAAGACAATAAAAGATCATAACAGATGCTTCAGCCCAGGTGTAAATGTTACTAAAAGAGCCCACATTTCTAAAAATATTGCGAAAAACAACAATCTTCTGTTTTAGAGTGAATGTTTGAGGTGTTTAGAAGTCATTTCATTCATTTTTAGAAAATTTTATTTTTCACATTTTTCCATGAAAAGTGCCAATACCCCCCCTTTGGGTTCTAAGTGAAAATCTCACTCGAAACAAATCAAACAAAAATGTATCCAAGGTGTGTATTGTTGTTCATTTTCATCAAATAAACAAAATAAAACCCAGAATGAATCCTGAAAGACATGAAAGGAGCATAAAAGATGCTTCAGCGAAAGTGTTAATGTTACTAAAAGAGCCAAAATTTCTAAAAATATTGCGAAAAACAACAATCTTCTGTTTTAAAGTGAATGTTTGAGGTGTTTAGAAGGCATTTATTTCATTTTTTGAACATTTAATTTTTCACATTTTTCCATGAAAAGTGCCAATACCCCCCCTTTGGGTTTTAGGTGAAAATCTCACTTGACACAAATCAAACAAAAATGTTTCCATGGTGTGTATTGTTGTTCATTTTCATCAAATAAACAAAATAAAACCCAGAATGAATCCTAAAAGACAATAAAAGATCATAACAGATGCTTCAGCCCAGGTGTAAATGTTACTAAAAGAGCCCACATTTCTAAAAATATTGCGAAAAACAACAATCTTCTGTTTTAGAGTGAATGTTTGAGGTGTTTAGAAGTCATTTAATTCATTTTTAGAAAATTTTATTTTTCACATTTTTCCATGAAAAGTGCCAATACCCCCCCCTTTGGGTTCTAAGTGAAAATCTCACTCGAAACAAATCAAACAAAAATGTATCCAAGGTGTGTATTGTTGTTCATTTTCATCAAATAAACAAAATAAAACCCAGAATGTATCCTGAAAGACAATAAATGATCATAAATGATGCTTCAGCGCAAGTGTTAATGTTACTAAAAGAGCCCAAATTTCTAAAAATATTGCGAAAAACAACAATCTTCTTTTTAGAGTGATTGTTTGAGGTGTTTAGAAGGCATTTATTTCATTTTTAGAAAATTTAATTTTTCACATTTTTCCATGAAAAGTGCCAATACCCCCCCCTTTGGGTTCTAGGTGAAAATCTCACTCGACACAAATCAAAAAAAATGTATCCATGGTGTGTATTGTTGTTCATTTTCATCAAATAAACAAAATAAAACCCAGAATTAATCCTGAAAGACATCAAATGAGCATAAAAGATGCTTCAGCGCAAGTGTTAATTTTACTAAAAGGGCCCAAATTTCTAAAAATATTGCGAAAAACAGCAATCTTCTGTTTTAGAGTGAATGTTTGATGTGTTTAGAAGGCATTTATTTCATTTTTAGAAAATTTATTTTTTTACATTTTTCCATGAAAAGTGCCAATACCCCCCCTTTGGGTTCTAGGTGAAAATCTAACTTGACACAAATCAAACAAAAATGTTTCCATGGTGTGTATTGTTGTTCATTTTCATCAAATAAACAAAATAAAACCCAGAATAATACTGAAAGACAAGAAATGAGCATTAAAGTTGCTTCAGCGCAAGTGTTAATGTTACTAAAAGAGCCCAAATTTCTAAAAATATTGCGAAAAACAACAATCTTCTGTTTTAGAGTAAATGTTTGAGGTGTTTAGAAGGCATTTATTTCATTTTTAGAAAATTTAATTTTTCACATTTTTCCATGAAAAGTGCCAATACCCCCCCTTTGGGTTCTAGGTGAAAATCTAACTCGACACAAATCAAACAAAAATGTATTCAAGGTGTGTATTGTTGTTCATTTTCATCAAATAAACAAAATAAAACCCAGAATGTATCCTGAAAGACAATAAATGATCATAAAAGATGCTTCAGCCCAGGAGTTAATGTTACTAAAAGAGCCCAAATTTCTAAAAATATTGCGAAAAACAACAATCTTCTGTTTTAGAGTGAATGTTTGAGCTGTTTAGAAGGCATTTATTTCATTTTTAGAAAATTTATTTTTCACATTTTTCCATGAAAAGTTCCAATACCCCCCCTTTGGGTTCTAGGTGAAAATCTCACTCGACACATATCAAACAAAAATGTATCCAAGGTGTGTATTGTTGTTCGTTTTCATCAAATAAACAAAATAAAACAAAGAATGTATCCTGAAAGACAATAAATGATCATAAAAGATGCTTCAGCCCAGGTGTTAATGTAACTAAAAGAGCCAAAATTTCTAAAAATATTGCGAAAAACAACAATCTTAGTTTTAGAGTAAATGTTTGAGGTGTTTAGAAGGCATTTATTTCATTTTTAGAAAATTTAATTTTTCACATTTTTCCATGAAAAGTGCCAATACCCCCCCTTTGGGTTCTAGGTGAAAATCTAACTTGACACAAATCAAACAAAAATGTTTCCATGGTGTGTATTGTTGTTCATTTTCATCAAATAAACAAAATAAAACCCAGAATAATACTGAAAGACAAGAAATGAGCATTAAAGTTGCTTCAGCGCAAGTGTTAATGTAACTAAAAGAGCCAAAATTTCTAAAAATATTGCGAAAAACAACAATCTTCTGTTTTAGAGTAAATGTTTGAGGTGTTTAGAAGGCATTTATTTCATTTTTAGAAAATTTAATTTTTCACATTTTTCCATGAAAAGTGCCAATACCCCCCCTTTGGGTTCTAGGTGAAAATCTAACTCGACACAAATCAAACAAAAATGTATTCAAGGTGTGTATTGTTGTTCATTTTCATCAAATAAACAAAATAAAACCCAGAATTAATCCTGAAAGACAAGAAATGAGCATAAAAGATGCTTCAGCCCAGGTGTTAATGTTACTAAAAGAGCCCAAATTTCTAAAAATATTGCGAAAAACAACAATCTTCTGTTTTAGAGTGAATGTTTGAGGTGTTTAGAAGGCATTTATTTCATTTTTAGAAAATTTAATTTTTCACATTTTTCCATGAAAAGTGCCAATACCCCCCCTTTGGGTTCTAGGTGAAAATCTCACTCGACACAAATCAAACAAAAATGTATCCAAGGTGTGTATTGTTGTTCATTTTCATCAAATAAACAAAATAAAACACAGAATGTATCCTGAAAGACAATAAATGATCATAAAAGATGCTTCAGCCCAGATGTTAATGTTACTAAAAGAGCCAAAATTTCTAAAAATATTGCGCAAAACAACAATCTTCTGTTTTAGAGTGAATGTTTGAGGTGTTTAGAAGGCATTTATTTCTATTTTAGAAAATTTAATTTTTCACATTTTTCCATGAAAAGTGCCAATACCCCCCCCTTTGGGTTCTAGGTGAAAATCTCACTCGACACAAATAAAAAAAATGTATCCAAGGTGTGTATTGTTGTTCATTTTCATCAAATAAACAAAATAAAACCCAGAATGTATCCTGAAAGACAATAAATGATCATAAAAGATGCTTCAGCCCTGGTGTTAATGTTACTAAAAGAGCCCAAATTTCATAAAAATATTGCGAAAAACAACAATCTTCTGTTTTAGAGTGAATGTTTGAGGTGTTTAGAAGGCATTTATTTCATTTTTAGAAAATTTAATTTTTCACATTTTTCCATGAAAAGTGCCAATACCTTTGGGTACCAATGCCCCCTTTGGGTTCTAGGTGAAAATCTAACTTGACACAAATCAAACAATAATGTTTCAATGGTGTGTATTGTTGTTCATTTTCATCAAATAAACAAAATAAAACCCAGAATGTTTCCTGAAAGACAATAAATGATCATAAAAGATGCTACAGCCCAGGTGTTAATGTTACTAAAAGAGCCCAAATTTCTAAAAATATTGCGAAAAACAACAGTCTTCTGTTTTAGAGTGAATGTTTGAGGTGTTTAGAAGGCATTTATTTCATTTTTAGAAAATTTAATTTTTCATATTTTTCCATGAAAAGTGCCAATACCCCCCCCCTTTGGGTTCTAGGTGAAAATCTCACTTGACTCAAATCAAACAAAAATGTTTCCATGGTGTGTAGTTTTGTTCATTTTCATCAAATAAACAAAATAAAACCCAGAATTAATCCTGAAAGACAAGAAATGAGCATAAAAGTTGCTTCAGCGAAAGTGTAAATGTTACTAAAAGAGCCCAAATTTCTAAAAATATTGCGAAAAACAATCTTCTGTTTTAGAGTGAATGTTTGAGGTGTTTAGAAGGCATTTATTTCATTTTTAGAAAATTTAATTTTTCACATTTTTCCATGAAAAGTGCCAATACCCCCCCCTTTGGGTTCTAGGTGAAAATCTCACTCGACACAAATCAAACAAAAATGTTTCCATGGTGCGTATTGTTGTTTATTTTCATCAAATTAACAAAATAAAACCCAGAATTAATCTTGAAAGACAAGAAACGAGCATAAAAGTTGCTTCAGCCCAGGTGTTAATGTTACTAAAAGAGCCCAAACTTCTAAAAATATTGCGAAAAACAACAATCTTCTGTTTTAGAGTGAATGTTTGAGGTGTTTAGAAGGCATTTATTTCATTTTTAGAAAATTTAATTTTTCACATTTTTCCATGAAAAGTGCCAATACCCCCCCCTTTGGGTTCTAGGTGAAAATCTCGCTCGACACCAATCAAACAAAAATGTTTCCATGGTGTGTATTGTTGTTCATTTTCATCAAATAAACAAAATAAAACCCAGAAATAATCCTGAAAGACAAGAAATGAGCATAAAAGATGCTTCAGCGCAAGTGTTAATTTTACTAAAAGAGCCCAATTTTCTAAAAATATTGCGAAAAACAACAATCTTCTGTTTTAGAGTGAATGTTTGAGGTGTTTAGAAGGCATTTATTTCATTTTTAGAAAATTTAATTTTTTACATTTTTCCATGAAAAGTGCCAATACCCCCCCCTTTGGGTTCTAGGTGAAAATCTCACTCGACACATATCAATCAAAAATGTTTCCATGGTGTGTATTGTTGTTCATTTTCATCAAATAAACAAATAAAACCCAGAATTAATCCTGAAAGACAAGAAATGAGCATAAAAGATGCTTCAGCGCAAGGGTTAATGTTACTAAAAGAGCCAAAATTTCTAAAAATATTGCGAAAAACAACAATCTTATGTTTTAGAGTGAATGTTTGAGGTGTTTAGAAGGTATTTATTTCATTTTTAGAAAATTTAATTTTTCACATTGTTCAATGAAAAGTGCCAATACCCCCCCTTGGGTTCTTGGTGAAAATCTCACTCGACACAAATCAATCAAAAATGTTTCCATGGTGTGTATTGTTGTTCATTTTCATCAAATAAACAAAATAAAACCCAGAATTAATCCTGAAAGACAAGAAATGAGCATAAAAGATGCTTAAGCGCAAATGTTAATGTTACTAAAAGAGCCCAAATTTCTAAAAATATTGCGAAAAACAACAATCTTCTGTTTTAGAGTGAATGTTTTAGGTGTTTAGAAGGTATTTATTTCATTTTTAGAAAATTTAATTTTTCACATTTTTCCATGAAAAGTGCCAATACCCCCCCCTTTGGGTTCTAGGTGAAAATCTCATTCGACACAGATCAAACAAAAATGTTTCCATGGTGTGTATTGTTGTTCATTTTCATCAAATTAACAAAATAAAACCCAGAATTAATCTTGAAAGACAAGAAAAGAGCATAAAAGTTGCTTCAGCGAAAGTGTTAATGTTACTAAAAGAGCCCAAATTTCTAAAAATATTGCGAAAAACAACAATCTTCTGTTTTAGAGTAAATGTTTGAGGTGTTTAGAAGGCATTTATTTCATTTTTAGAAAATTTAATTTTTCACATTTTTCCATGAAAAGTGCCAATACCCGCCCTTTGGGTTCTAGGTGAAAATCTCACTCGACATAAATCAAACAAAAATGTATCCAAGGTGTGTATTGTTGTTCATTTTCATCAAATAAACAAAATAAAACCCAGAATGAATCCTGAAAGACAATAAAAGATTATAACAGATGCTTCAGCCCAGGTGTTAATGTTACTAAAAGAGCCCAAATTTCTAAAAATATTGCGAAAAACAACAATCTTCTGTTTTAGAGTGAATGTTTGAGGTGTTTAGAAGTCATTTCATTCATTTTTAGAAAATTTTATTTTTCACATTTTTCCATGAAAAGTGCCAATACCCCACCCTTTTGGTTCTAAGTGAAAATCTCACTCGAAACAAATCAAACAAAAATGTATCCAAGGTGTGTATTGTTGTTCATTTTCATCAAATAAACAAAATAAAACCCAGAAAGAATCCTGAAAGACATGAAAGGAGCATAAAAGATGCTTCAGCGAAAGTGTTAATGTTACTAAAAGAGCCAAAATTTCTAAAAATATTGCGAAAAACAACAATCTTCTGTTTTAGAGTGAATGTTTGAGGTGTTTAGAAGGCATTTATTTCATTTTTAGAAAATTTAATTTTTCACATTTTTCCATGAAAAGTGCCAATACCCGCCCTTTGGGTTCTAGGTGAAAATCTCACTCGACACAAATCAAACAAAAATGTTTCCATGGTGTGTATTGTTGTTCATTTTCATCAAATAAACAAAATAAAACCCAGAATAATACTGAAAGACAAGAAATGAGCATAAAAGATGCTTCAGCGCAAGTGTTAATGTTACTAAAAGAGCCCAAATTTCTAAAAATATTGCGAAAAACAACAATCTTCTGTTTTAGAGTAAATGTTTGAGGTGTTTAGAAGGCATTTATTTCATTTTTAGAAAATTTAATTTTTCACATTTTTCCATGAAAAGTGCCAATACCCCCCCTTTGGGTTCTAGGTGAAAATCTAACTCGACACAAATCAAACAAAAATGTATTCAAGGTGTGTATTGTTGTTCATTTTCATCAAATAAACAAAATAAAACCCAGAATTAATCCTGAAAGACAAGAAATGAGCATAAAAGATGCTTCAGCCCAGGTGTTAATGTTACTAAAAGAGCCCAAATTTCTAAAAATATTGCGAAAAACAACAATCTTCTGTTTTAGAGTGAATGTTTGAGGTGTTTAGAAGTCATTTCATTCATTTTTAGAAAATTTTATTTTTCACATTTTTCCATGAAAAGTGCCAATACCCCACCCTTTTGGTTCTAAGTGAAAATCTCACTCGAAACAAATCAAACAAAAATGTATCCAAGGTGTGTATTGTTGTTCATTTTCATCAAATAAACAAAATAAAACCCAGAAAGAATCCTGAAAGACATGAAAGGAGCATAAAAGATGCTTCAGCGAAAGTGTTAATGTTACTAAAAGAGCCAAAATTTCTAAAAATATTGCGAAAAACAACAATCTTCTGTTTTAGAGTGAATGTTTGAGGTGTTTAGAAGGCATTTATTTCATTTTTAGAAAATTTAATTTTTCACATTTTTCCATGAAAAGTGCCAATACCCGCCCTTTGGGTTCTAGGTGAAAATCTCACTCGACACAAATCAAACAAAAATGTTTCCATGGTGTGTATTGTTGTTCATTTTCATCAAATAAACAAAATAAAACCCAGAATAATACTGAAAGACAAGAAATGAGCATAAAAGATGCTTCAGCGCAAGTGTTAATGTTACTAAAAGAGCCCAAATTTCTAAAAATATTGCGAAAAACAACAATCTTCTGTTTTAGAGTAAATGTTTGAGGTGTTTAGAAGGCATTTATTTCATTTTTAGAAAATTTAATTTTTCACATTTTTCCATGAAAAGTGCCAATACCCCCCCTTTGGGTTCTAGGTGAAAATCTAACTCGACACAAATCAAACAAAAATGTATTCAAGGTGTGTATTGTTGTTCATTTTCATCAAATAAACAAAATAAAACCCAGAATTAATCCTGAAAGACAAGAAATGAGCATAAAAGATGCTTCAGCCCAGGTGTTAATGTTACTAAAAGAGCCCAAATTTCTAAAAATATTGCGAAAAACAACAATCTTCTGTTTTAGAGTGAATGTTTGAGGTGTTTAGAAGGCATTTATTTCATTTTTAGAAAATTTAATTTTTCACATTTTTCCATGAAATGTGCCAATACCCCCCCTTTGGGTTCTAGGTGAAAATCTCACTCGACACAAATCAAACAAAAATGTATCCAAGGTGTGTATTGTTGTTCATTTTCATCAAATAAACAAAATAAAACACAGAATGTATCCTGAAAGACAATAAATGATCATAAAAGATGCTTCAGCCCAGATGTTAATGTTACTAAAAGAGCCAAAATTTCTAAAAATATTGCGCAAAACAACAATCTTCTGTTTTAGAGTGAATGTTTGAGGTGTTTAGAAGGCATTTATTTCTATTTTAGAAAATTTAGTTTTTCACATTTTTCCATGAAAAGTGCCAATACCCCCCCCTTTGGGTTCTAGGTGAAAATCTCACTCGACACAAATAAAAAAAATGTATCCAAGGTGTGTATTGTTGTTCATTTTCATCAAATAAACAAAATAAAACCCAGAATGTATCCTGAAAGACAATAAATGATCATAAAAGATGCTTCAGCCCTGGTGTTAATGTTACTAAAAGAGCCCAAATTTCATAAAAATATTGCGAAAAACAACAATCTTCTGTTTTAGAGTGAATGTTTGAGGTGTTTAGAAGGCATTTATTTCATTTTTAGAAAATTTAATTTTTCACATTTTTCCATGAAAAGTGCCAATACCTTTGGGTACCAATGCCCCCTTTGGGTTCTAGGTGAAAATCTAACTTGACACAAATCAAACAATAATGTTTCAATGGTGTGTATTGTTGTTCATTTTCATCAAATAAACAAAATAAAACCCAGAATGTTTCCTGAAAGACAATAAATGATCATAAAAGATGCTACAGCCCAGGTGTTAATGTTACTAAAAGAGCCCAAATTTCTAAAAATATTGCGAAAAACAACAGTCTTCTGTTTTAGAGTGAATGTTTGAGGTGTTTAGAAGGCATTTATTTCATTTTTAGAAAATTTAATTTTTCATATTTTTCCATGAAAAGTGCCAATACCCCCCCCCTTTGGGTTCTAGGTGAAAATCTCACTTGACGCAAATCAAACAAAAATGTTTCCATGGTGTGTAGTTTTGTTCATTTTCATCAAATAAACAAAATAAAACCCCGAATTAATCCTGAAAGACAAGAAATGAGCATAAAAGTTGCTTCAGCGAAAGTGTAAATGTTACTAAAAGAGCCCAAACTTCTAAAAATATTGCGAAAAACAACAATCTTCTGTTTTAGAGTGAATGTTTGAGGTGTTTAGAAGGCATTTATTTCATTTTTAGAAAATTTAATTTTTCACATTTTTCCATGAAAAGTGCCAATACCCCCCCCTTTGGGTTCTAGGTGAAAATCTCGCTCGACACCAATCAAACAAAAATGTTTCCATGGTGTGTATTGTTGTTCATTTTCATCAAATAAACAAAATAAAACCCAGAAATAATCCTGAAAGACAAGAAATGAGCATAAAAGATGCTTCAGCGCAAGTGTTAATTTTACTAAAAGAGCCCAATTTTCTAAAAATATTGCGAAAAACAACAATCTTCTGTTTTAGAGTGAATGTTTGAGGTGTTTAGAAGGCATTTATTTCATTTTTAGAAAATTTAATTTTTTACATTTTTCCATGAAAAGTGCCAATACCCCCCCCTTTGGGTTCTAGGTGAAAATCTCACTCGACACAAATCAATCAAAAATGTTTCCATGGTGTGTATTGTTGTTCATTTTCATCAAATAAACAAATAAGACCCAGAATTAATCCTGAAAGACAAGAAATGAGCATAAAAGATGCTTCAGCGCAAGGGTTAATGTTACTAAAAGAGCCAAAATTTCTAAAAATATTGCGAAAAACAACAATCTTATGTTTTAGAGTGAATGTTTGAGGTGTTTAGAAGGTATTTATTTCATTTTTAGAAAATTTAATTTTTCACATTGTTCAATGAAAAGTGCCAATACCCCCCCTTGGGTTCTTGGTGAAAATCTCACTCGACACAAATCAATCAAAAATGTTTCCATGGTGTGTATTGTTGTTCATTTTCATCAAATAAACAAAATAAAACCCAGAATTAATCCTGAAAGACAAGAAATGAGCATAAAAGATGCTTAAGCGCAAATGTTAATGTTACTAAAAGAGCCCAAATTTCTAAAAATATTGCGAAAAACAACAATCTTCTGTTTTAGAGTGAATGTTTTAGGTGTTTAGAAGGTATTTATTTCATTTTTAGAAAATTTAATTTTTCACATTTTTCCATGAAAAGTGCCAATACCCCCCCCTTTGGGTTCTAGGTGAAAATCTCATTCGACACAGATCAAACAAAAATGTTTCCATGGTGTGTATTGTTGTTCATTTTCATCAAATTAACAAAATAAAACCCAGAATTAATCTTGAAAGACAAGAAAAGAGCATAAAAGTTGCTTCAGCGAAAGTGTTAATGTTACTAAAAGAGCCCAAATTTCTAAAAATATTGCGAAAAACAACAATCTTCTGTTTTAGAGTAAATGTTTGAGGTGTTTAGAAGGCATTTATTTCATTTTTAGAAAATTTAATTTTTCACATTTTTCCATGAAAAGTGCCAATACCCGCCCTTTGGGTTCTAGGTGAAAATCTCACTCGACATAAATCAAACAAAAATGTATCCAAGGTGTGTATTGTTGTTCATTTTCATCAAATAAACAAAATAAAACCCAGAATGAATCCTGAAAGACAATAAAAGATCATAACAGATGCTTCAGCCCAGGTGTTAATGTTACTAAAAGAGCCCAAATTTCTAAAAATATTGCGAAAAACAACAATCTTCTGTTTTAGAGTGAATGTTTGAGGTTTTTAGAAGTCATTTCATTCATTTTTAGAAAATTTTATTTTTCACATTTTTCCATGAAAAGTGCCAATACCCCACCCTTTTGGTTCTAAGTGAAAATCTCACTCGAAACAAATCAAACAAAAATGTATCCAAGGTGTGTATTGTTGTTCATTTTCATCAAATAAACAAAATAAAACCCAGAAAGAATCCTGAAAGACATGAAAGGAGCATAAAAGATGCTTCAGCGAAAATGTTAATGTTACTAAAAGAGCCAAAATTTCTAAAAATATTGCGAAAAACAACAATCTTCTGTTTTAGAGTGAATGTTTGAGGTGTTTAGAAGGCATTTATTTCATTTTTAGAAAATTTAATTTTTCACATTTTTCCATGAAAAGTGCCAATACCCGCCCTTTGGGTTCTAGGTGAAAATCTCACTCGACACAAATCAAACAAAAATGTTTCCATGGTGTTTATTGTTGTTCATTTTCATCAAATAAACAAAATCAAACCCAGAATGAATCCTGAAAGACAATTAAAGATCATAAAAGATTCTTCAGCCCAGGTGTTAATGTTACTAAAAGAGCCCAAATTTCTAAAAATATTGCGAAAAACAACAATCTTCTGTTTAAGAGTGAATGTTTGAGGTGTTTTGAAGGCATTTATTTCATTTTTAGAAAATTTAATTTTTCACATTTTTCCATGAAAAGTGCCAATACCCCCCCTTTGGGTTCTAGGTGAAAATCTCACTCGGCACAAATCAATCAAAAATGTATCCAAAGTGTGTATTGTTTTTCATTTCCATCAAATAAACAAAAAAAAACCCAGAATGTATCCTGAAAAACAATAAATGATCATAAAAGATGCTTCAGCCCAGGTGTTAATCTTACTAAAAGTGCCCAAATTTCTAAAAATATTGCGAAAAACAACAATCTTCTGTTTTAGAGTGAATGTTTGAGGTGTTTAGAAGGCATTTATTTCATTTTTAGAAAATTTAATTTTTCATATTTTTCCATGAAAAGTGCCAATACCCCCCCCTTTAGGTTCTAAGTGAAAATCTCACTCGACACATTTCAAACAAAAATGTTTCCATGGTGTGTAGTTGTTTATTTGAATCAAATAAACAAAATAAAACCCAGAATAATCCTGAAAGACAAGAAATTAGCATAAATGATGCTTCAGCGCAAGTGTTAATGTTACTAAAAGAGCCCAATTTTCTAAAAATATTGCGAAAAACAACAATCTTCTTTTTTAGAGTGAATGTTTGTGGTGTTTAGAAGGCATTTATTTCATTTTTAGAAAATTTAATTTTTCACATTTTTCCATGAAAAGTGCCAATACCCCCCCCTTTGGGTTCTAGGTGAAAATCTCGCTCGACACAAATCAAACAAAAAGGTATCCAAGGTGTGTATTGTTGTTCATTTTCATCAAATAAACAAAATAAAACCCAGAATGAATCCTGAAAGACAATAAATGATCATAAAAGATGCTTCAGCCCAGGTGTTAATGTTACTAAAAGAGCCCAAATTTCTAAAAATATTGCGAAAAACAACAATCTTCTGTTTAAGAGTGAATGTTTGAGGTGTTTAGAAGTCATTTCATTTATTTTTAGAAAATTTTATTTGTCACATTTTTCCATGAAAAGTGCCAATACCCCCCCTTTGGGTTCTAAGTGAAAATCTCACTCGAAACAAATCAAACAAAAATGTATCCAAGGTGTGTATCGTTGTTCATTTTCATCAAATAAAAAAAATAAAACCCAGAATGAATCCTGAAAGACATGAAAGGAGCATAAAAGATGCTTCAGCGAAAGTGTTAATGTTACTAAAAGAGCCAAAATTTCTAAAAATATTGCGAAAAAACACAATCTTCTGTTTTAGAGTGAATGTTTGAGGTGTTAAGAAGGCATTTATTTCATTTTTAGAAAATTTAATTTTTCACATTTTTCCATGAAAAGTGCCAATACCCGCCCTTTGGGTTCTAGGTGAAAATCTCACTCGACACAAATCAAACAAAAATGTTTCCATGGTGTTTATTGTTGTTCATTTTCATCAAATAAACAAAATAAAACCCAGAATGAATCCTGAAAGGCAATAAAAGATCATAAAAGATGCTTCAGCCCAGGTGTTAATGTTACTAAAAGAGCCCAAATTTCTAAAAATATTGCGAAAAACAACAATCTTCTGTTTTAGAGTGAATGTTTGAGGTGTTTAGAAGGCATTTATTTCATTTTTAGAAAATTTAATTTTTCACATTTTTCCATGAAAAGTGCATATACCCCCCCCTTTGGGTTCTAGGTGAAAATCTCACTCGACACAAATCAATCAAAAATGTATCCAAAGTGTGTATTGTTTTTCATTTTCATCAAATAAACAAAAAAAAACCCAGAATGTATCCTGAAAGACAATAAATGATCATAAAAGATGCTTCAGCCCAGGTGTTAATGTTACTAAAAGTGCCCAAATTTCTAAAAATATTGCGAAAAACAACAATCTTCTGTTTCAGAGTGAATGTTTGAGGTGTTTAGAAGGCATTTATTTCATTTTTAGAAAATTTAATTTTTTCTCATTTTTCCATGAAAAGTGCCAATACCCGCCCTTTGGGTTCTAAGTGAAAATCTCACTCGACACAAATCAAACAAAAATGTTTCCATGGTGTGTATTGTTGTTTATTTTCATCAAATAAACAAAATAAAACCCAGAATAATCCCGAAAGACAAGAAATTAGCATAAATGATGCTTCAGCGCAAGTGTTAATGTTACTAAAAGAGCCCAATTTTCTAAAAATATTGCGAAAAACAACAATCTTCTGTTTTAGAGTGAATGTTTGTGGTGTTTAGAAGGCATTTATTTCATTTTTAGAAAATTTAATTTTTCACATTTTTCCATGAAAAGTGCCAATACCCCCCCTCTGGGTTCTAGGTGAAAATCTCACTCGACACAAATCAATCAAAAATGTTTCCATGGTGTGTATTGTTGTTCATTTTCATCAAATAAACAAATAAAACCCAGAATTAATCCTGAAAGACAAGAAATGAGCATAAAAGATGCTTCAGCGCAAGTGTTAATGTTACTAAAAGAGCCAAAATTTCTAAAAATATTGCGAAAAACAACAATCTTATGTTTTAGAGTGAATGTTTGAGGTGTTTAGAAGGTATTTATTTCATTTTTAGAAAATTTAATTTTTCACATTGTTCCATGAAAAGTGCCAATACCCGCCCTTTGGGTTCTTGGTGAAAATCTCACTCGACACAAAACAATCAAAAATGTTTCCATGGTGTGTATTGTTGTTCATTTTCATCAAATTAACAAAATAAAACCCAGAATTAATCTTGAAAGACAAGAAACGAGCATAAAAGTTGCTTCAGCGAAAGTGTTAATGTTACTAAAAGAGCCCAAATTTCTAAAAATATTGCGAAAAACAACAATCTTCTTTTTTAGAGTGAATGTTTGAGGTGTTTAGAAGGCATTTATTTCATTTTTAGAAAATTTAATTTTTTCGCATTTTTCCTTGAAAAGTGCCAATACCCCTCCCTTTGGGTTCTAGGTGAAAATCTCACTCGCCACAAATCAAACAAAAATGTTTCCATGGTGTGTATTGTTGTTCATTTTCATCAAATAAACAAAATAAAACCCAGAAATAATCCTGAAAGACATGAAATGAGCATAAAAGATGCTTCAGCGCAAGTGTTAATTTTAATAAAAGAGCCCAAATTTCTAAAAATATTGCGAAAAACAACAATCTTCTGTTTTAGAGTGAATGTTTGAGGTGTTTAGAAGGCATTTATTTCATTTTTAGAAAATTTAATTTTTTACATTTTTCCATGAAAAGTGTCAATACCCCCCCCTTTGGGTTCTAGGTGAAAATCTCACTCGACACAAATCAAACAAAAATGTATCCAAGGTGTGTATTGTTGTTCATTTTCATCAAATAAACAAAATAAAACCCAGAATGAATCCTGAAAGACATGAAAGGAGCATAAAAGATGCTTCAGCGAAAGTGTTAATGTTAATAAAAGAGCCAAAATTTCTAAAAATATTGCGAAAAACAACAATCTTCTGTTTTAGAGTGAATGTTTGAGGTTTTTAGAAGGCATTTATTTCATTTTTAGAAAATTTAATTTTTCACATTTTTCCATGAAAAGTGCCAATACCCGCCCTTTGGGTTCTAGGTGAAAATCTCACTCGACAGAAATCAAACAAAAATGTTTCCATGGTGTTTATTGTTGTTCATTTTCATCAAATAAACAAAATAAAACCCAGAATGAATCCTGAAAGACAATAAAAGATCATAAAAGATGCTTCAGCCCAGGTGTTAATGTTACTAAAAGAGCCCAAATTTCTAAAAATATTGCGAAAAACAACAATCTTCTGTTTTAGAGTGAATGTTTGAGGTGTTTAGAAGGCATTTATTTCATTTTTAGAAAATTTATTTTTTTACATTTTTCCATGAAAAGTGCCAATACCCCCCCCTTGTGGTTCTAGGTGAGTATCTCACTCGACATAAATCAAACAAAAATGTATTCAAGGTGTGTATTGTTGTTCATTTTCATCAAATAAACAAAATAAAACCCAGAATGTATCCAGAAAGACAATAAATGATCATAAAAGATGCTTCAGCCCAGGAGTTAATGTTACTAAAAGAGCCCAAATTTCTAAAAATATTGCGAAAAACAACAATCTTCTGTTTTAGAGTGAATGTTTGAGCTGTTTAGAAGGCATTTATTTCATTTTTAGAAAATATATTTTTCACATTTTTCCATGAAAAGTGCCAATACCCCCCCTTTGGGTTCTAGGTGAAAATCTCACTTGACACAAATCAAACAAAAATGTATCCAAGGTGTGTATTGTTGTTCATTTTCATCAAATAAACAAAATAAAACCCAGAATGTATCCTGAAAGACAATAAATGATCATAAAAGATGCTTCAGCTCAGGTGTTAATGTTACTAAAAGAGCCCAAATTTCTGAAAATATTGCGAAAAACAACAATCTTCTGTTTTAGAGTGAATGTTTGAGGTGTTTAGAAGGCATTTATTTCATTTTTAGAAAATTTAATTTTTCACATTTTTCCATGAAAAGTGCCAATACCCCCCCTTTGAGTTCTAGGTGAAAATCTAACTTGACACAAATCAAACAAAAATGTTTCCATGGTGTGTATTGTTGTTCATTTTCATCAAATAAACAAAATAAAACCTAGAATAATACTTAAAGACAAGAAATGAGCATAAAAGTTGCTTCAGCGCAAGTGTTAATGTTACTAAAAGAGCCCAAATTTCTAAAAATATTGCGAAAAACAACAATCTTCTGTTTTAGAGTAAATGTTTGAGGTGTTTAGAAGGCATTTATTTCATTTTTAGAAAATTTAATTTTTCACATTTTTCCATGAAAAGTGCCAATACCCCCCCTTTGGGTTCTAGGTGAAAATCTCACTCGACACAAATCAAACAAAAATGTATCCAAGGTGTGTATTGTTGTTCATTTTCATCAAATAAACAAAATAAAACACAGAATGTATCCTGAAAGACAATAAATGATCATAAAAGATGCTTCAGCCCAGGTGTTAATGTTACTAAAAGAGCCAAAATTTCTAAAAATATTGCGAAAAACAACAATCTTCTGTTTTAGAGTGAATGTTTGAGGTGTTTAGAAGGCATTTATTTCATTTTTAGAAAATTTAATTTTTCACATTTTTCCATGAAAAGTGCCAATACCCCCCCCTTTGGGTTCTAGGTGAAAATCTCACTCGACACAAATAAAAAAAATGTATCCAAGGTGTGTATTGTTGTTCATTTTCATCAAATAAACAAAATAAAACCCAGAATGTATCCTGAAAGACAATAAATGATCATAAAAGATGCTTCAGCCCTGGTGTTAATGTTACTAAAAGAGCCCAAATTTCTAAAAATATTGCGAAAAACAACAATCTGCTGTTTTAGAGTGAATGTTTGTGGTGTTTAGAAGCCATTTATTTATATTATTTTTAGAAAATTTAATTTTTCACATTTTTCCATGAAAAGTGCCAATACCCCCCCCTTTGGGTTCTAGGTGAAAATCTCACTCGACACCAATCAAACAAAAATGTTTCCATGGTGTGTATTGTTGTTCATTTTCATCAAATAAACAAAATAAAACCCAGAATGTATCCTGAAAGACAATAAATGATCATAAAAGATGCTTCAGCCCAGGTGTTAATGTTACTAAAAGAGCCCAAATTTCATAAAAAAATTGCGAAAAACAACAATCTTCTGTTTTAGAGTGAATGTTTGAGGTGTTTAGAAGGCATTTATTTCATTTTTAGAAAATTTAATTTTTCACATTTTTCCATGAAAAGTGCCAATACCCCCCCCTTTGGGTTCTAGGTGAAAATCTCACTTGACACAAATCAAACAAAAATGTTTCCATGGTGTGTATTGTTGTTCATTTTCATCAAATAAACAAAATAAAACCCAGAATGAATCCTGAAAGACAATTAAAGATCATAACAGACGCTTCAGCCCAGGTGTTAATGTTACTAAAAGAGCCCAAATTTCTAAAAATATTGCGAAAAACAACAATCTTCTGTTTTAGAGTGAATTTTTGAGGTGTTTAGAAGTCATTTCATTCATTTTTAGAAAATTTTATTTTTAACATTTTTCCATGAAAAGTGCCAATACCCCCCCTTTGGGTTCTAAGTGAAAATCTCACTCGAAACAAATCAAACAAAAATGAATCCAAGGTGTGTATTGTTGTTCATTTTCATCAAATAAACAAAATAAAACCCAGAATGAATCCTGAAAGACATGAAAGGAGCATAAAAGATGACCCAAAGAGGGGGGGTATTGGCACTTTTCATGGAAAAATGTGAAAAATTAAATTTTCTAAAAATGAAATAAATGCCTTCTAAACACCACAAACATTCACTCAAAAACAGAAGATTGTTGTTTTTCGCAATATTTTTAGAAAATTGGGCTCTTTTAGTAACATTAACACTTGCACTGAAGCATCATTTATGCTAATTTCTTGTCTTTCAGGATTATTCTGGGTTTTATTTTGTTTATTTGATGAAAATAAACAACAATACACAGCATGGAAACATTTTTGTTTGATTTGTGTCGAGCGAGATTTTCACCTAGAACCCAAAGGGGGGGGTATTGGCACTTTTCATGGAAAAATGTGAAAAATTAAATTTTCTAAAAATGAAATAAATGCCTTCTAAACACCTCAAACATTCACTCTAAAACAGAAGATTGTTGTTTTTCGCAATATTTTTAGAAATTTGGGCTCTTTTAGTAACATTAACACCTGGGCTTAAGCATCTTTTATGATCATTTATTGTCTTTCAGCATTTATTCTGGGTTTTATTTTGTTTATTTGATGAAAATGAACAACAATACACACCTTGGATACATTTTTGTTTGATTTGTGTCGAGTGAGATTTTCACCTAGAACCCAAAGGGCGGGTATTGGCACTTTTCATGGAAAAATGTGAAAAATTAAATTTTCTAAAAATGAAATAAATGCCTTCTAAACACCTCAAACATTCACTCAAAAACAGAAGATTGTTGTTTTTCGCAATATTTTTAGAAATTTGGGCTCTTTTAGTAACATTAACACTTTCGCTGAAGCATCTTTTATGCTCCTTTCATGTCTTTCAGGATTCATTCTGGGTTTTATTTTGTTTATTTGATGAAAATGAAAAACAATACACACCTTGGATTCATTTTTGTTTGATTTGTTTCGAGTGAGATTTTCACTTAGAACCCAAAGGGGGGGGTATTGGCACTTTTCATGGAAAAATGTTAAAAATAAAATTTTCTAAAAATGAATGAAATGACTTCTAAACACCTCAAAAATTCACTCTAAAACAGAAGATTGTTGTTTTTCGCAATATTTTTAGAAATTTGGGCTCTTTTAGTAACATTAACACCTGGGCTGAAGCGTCTGTTATGATCTTTAATTGTCTTTCAGGATTCATTCTGGGTTTTAATTTGTTTATTTGATGAAAATGAACAACAATACACACCATGGAAACATTTTTGTTTGATTTGTGTCAAGTGAGATTTTCACCTAAAACCCAAAGGGGGGGGTATTGGCACTTTTCATGGAAAAATGTGAAAAAATAAATTTTCTAAAAATGAAATAAATGCCTTCTAAACACCTCAAACATTCACTTTAAAACAGATGATTGTTGTTTTTCGCAAAATTTTTAGAAATTTTGGCTCTTTTAGTAACATTAACACTTGGGCTGAAGCATCTTTTATGATCTTTTATTGTCTTTCAGGATTCATTCTGGGTTTTATTTTGTTTATTTGATGAAAATGAACAACAATACACACCTTGGATACATTTTTGTTTGATTTGTGTCAAGTGAGATTTTCACCTAGAACCCAAAGGGGGGGGTATTGGCACTTTTCATGGAAAAATGTGTAAAATTAAATTTTCTAAAAATGAAATAAATGCCTTCTAAACACCTCAAACATTCACTCTAAAACAGAAGATTGTTGTTTTTCGCAATTTTTTTATGAAATTTGGGCTCTTTTAGTAACATTAACACCTGGGCTGAAGCATCTTTTATGATCATTTATTGTCTTTCAGGATACATTCTGGGTTTTATTTTGTTTATTTGATGAAAATGAACAACAATACACACCATGGAAACATTTTTGTTTGATTGGTGTCGAGTGAGATTTTCACCTAGAACCCAAAGGGGGGGGGTATTGGCACCAATCATGGAAAAATGTGAAAAATTAAATTTTCTAAAAATAATATAAATAAATGGCTTCTAAACACCACAAACATTCACTCTAAAACAGCAGATTGTTGTTTTTCGCAATATTTTTAGAAATTTGGGCTCTTTTAGTAACATTAACACCAGGGCTGAAGCATCTTTTATGATCATTTATTGTCTTTCAGGATACATTCTGGGTTTTATTTTGTTTATTTGATGAAAATGAACAACAATACACACCTTGGATACATTTTTTTTTATTTGTGTCGAGTGAGATTTTCACCTAGAACCCAAAGGGGGGGGGTATGCATATCAAACAAAAATGTATCAAAGGTGTGTATTGTTGTTCATTTTCATCAAATAAACAAAATAAAACACAGAATGTATCCTGAAAGACAATAAATGATCATAAAAGATGCTTCAGCCCAGGTGTTAATGTTACTAAAAGAGCCAAAATTTCTAAAAATATTGCGAAAAACAACAATCTTCTGTTTTAGAGTAAATGTTTGAGGTGTTTAGAAGGCATTTATTTCATTTTTAGAAAATTTAATTTTTCACATTTTTCCATGAAAAGTGCCAATACCCCCCCTTTGGGTTCTAGGTGAAAATCTAACTTGACACAAATCAAACAAAAATGTTTCCATGGTGTGTATTGTTGTTCATTTTCATCAAATAAACAAAATAAAACCCAGAATAATACTGAAAGACAAGAAATGAGCATTAAAGTTGCTTCAGCGCAAGTGTTAATGTTACTAAAAGAGCCCAAATTTCTAAAAATATTGCGAAAAACAACAATCTTCTGTTTTAGAGTAAATGTTTGAGGTGTTTAGAAGGCATTTATTTCATTTTTAGAAAATTTAATTTTTCACATTTTTCCATGAAAAGTGCCAATACCCCCCCTTTGGGTTCTAGGTGAAAATCTAACTCGACACAAATCAAACAAAAATGTATTCAAGGTGTGTATTGTTGTTCATTTTCATCAAATAAACAAAATAAAACCCAGAATGTATCCTGAAAGACAATAAATGATCATAAAAGATGCTTCAGCCCAGGTGTTAATGTTACTAAAAGAGCCCAAATTTCTAAAAATATTGCGAAAAACAACAATCTTCTGTTTTAGAGTGAATGTTTGAGGTGTTTAGAAGGCATTTATTTCATTTTTAGAAAATTTAATTTTTCACATTTTTCCATGAAAAGTGCCAATACCCCCCCTTTGGGTTCTAGGTGAAAATCTCACTCGACACAAATCAAACAAAAATGTATCCAAGGTGTGTATTGTTGTTCATTTTCATCAAATAAACAAAATAAAACACAGAATGTATCCTGAAAGACAATAAATGATCATAAAAGATGCTTCAGCCCAGATGTTAATGTTACTAAAAGAGCCAAAATTTCTAAAAATATTGCGCAAAACAACAATCTTCTGTTTTAGAGTGAATGTTTGAGGTGTTTAGAAGGCATTTATTACATTTTTAGAAAATTTAATTTTTCACATTTTTCCATGAAAAGTGCCAATACCTTTGGGTACCAATGCCCCCTTTGGGTTCTAGGTGAAAATCTAACTTGACACAAATCAAACAATAATGTTTCAATGGTGTGTATTGTTGTTCATTTTCATCAAATAAACAAAATAAAACCAAAATGTATCCTGAAAGACAATAAATGATCATAAAAGATGCTACAGCCCAGGTGTTAATGTTACTAAAAGAGCCCAAATTTCTAAAAATATTGCGAAAAACAACAGTCTTCTGTTTTAGAGTGAATGTTTGAGGTGTTTAGAAGGCATTTATTTCATTTTTAGAAAATTTAATTTTTCATATTTTTCCATGAAAAGTGCCAATACCCCCCCCTTTGGGTTCTAGGTGAAAATCTCACTTGACGCAAATCAAACAAAAATGTTTCCATGGTGTGTAGTTTTGTTCATTTTCATCAAATAAACAAAATAAAACCCAGAATTAATCCTGAAAGACAAGAAATGAGCATAAAAGTTGCTTCAGCGAAAGTGTAAATGTTACTAAAAGAGCCCAAATTTCTAAAAATATTGCGAAAAACAATCTTCTGTTTTAGAGTGAATGTTTGAGGTGTTTAGAAGGCATTTATTTCATTTTTAGAAAATTTAATTTTTCACATTTTTCCATGAAAAGTGCCAATACCCCCCCCTTTGGGTTCTAGGTGAAAATCTCACTCGACACAAATCAAACAAAAATGTTTCCATGGTGTGTATTGTTGTTCATTTTCATCAAATAAACAAAATAAAACCCAGAATTAATCTTGAAGGACAAGAAATGAGCATAAAAGTTGCTTCAGAGAAGGTGTTAATGTTACTAAAAAGCCCAAATTTCTAAAAATATTGCGAAAAACAACAATCTACGGTTTTAGAGTGAATGTTTGAGGTGTTTAGAAGGCATTTATTTCATTTTTTGAAAATTTTATTTTTTTACATTTTTCCATGAAAAGTGCCAATACCCCCCCTTTGAGTTCTAGGTGAAAATCTAACTTGACACAAATCAAACAAAAATGTTTCCATGGTGTGTATTGTTGTTCATTTTCATCAAATAAACAAAATAAAACCTAGAATAATACTTAAAGACAAGAAATGAGCATAAAAGTTGCTTCAGCGCAAGTGTTAATGTTACTAAAAGAGCCCAAATTTCTAAAAATATTGCGAAAAACAACAATCTTCTGTTTTAGAGTAAATGTTTGAGGTGTTTAGAAGGCATTTATTTCATTTTTAGAAAATTTAATTTTTCACATTTTTCCATGAAAAGTGCCAATACCCCCCCTTTGGGTTCTAGGTGAAAATCTCACTCGACACAAATCAAACAAAAATGTATCCAAGGTGTGTATTGTTGTTCATTTTCATCAAATAAACAAAATAAAACACAGAATGTATCCTGAAAGACAATAAATGATCATAAAAGATGCTTCAGCCCAGGTGTTAATGTTACTAAAAGAGCCAAAATTTCTAAAAATATTGCGAAAAACAACAATCTTCTGTTTTAGAGTGAATGTTTGAGGTGTTTAGAAGGCATTTATTTCATTTTTAGAAAATTTAATTTTTCACATTTTTCCATGAAAAGTGCCAATACCCCCCCCTTTGGGTTCTAGGTGAAAATCTCACTCGACACAAATAAAAAAAATGTATCCAAGGTGTGTATTGTTGTTCATTTTCATCAAATAAACAAAATAAAACCCAGAATGAATCCTGAAAGACATGAAAGGAGCATAAAAGATGACCCAAAGAGGGGGGGTATTGGCACTTTTCATGGAAAAATGTGAAAAATTAAATTTTCTAAAAATGAAATAAATGCCTTCTAAACACCACAAACATTCACTCAAAAACAGAAGATTGTTGTTTTTCGCAATATTTTTAGAAAATTGGGCTCTTTTAGTAACATTAACACTTGCACTGAAGCATCATTTATGCTAATTTCTTGTCTTTCAGGATTATTCTGGGTTTTATTTTGTTTATTTGATGAAAATAAACAACAATACACAGCATGGAAACATTTTTGTTTGATTTGTGTCGAGCGAGATTTTCACCTAGAACCCAAAGGGGGGGGTATTGGCACTTTTCATGGAAAAATGTGAAAAATTAAATTTTCTAAAAATGAAATAAATGCCTTCTAAACACCTCAAACATTCACTCTAAAACAGAAGATTGTTGTTTTTCGCAATATTTTTAGAAATTTGGGCTCTTTTAGTAACATTAACACCTGGGCTTAAGCATCTTTTATGATCATTTATTGTCTTTCAGCATTTATTCTGGGTTTTATTTTGTTTATTTGATGAAAATGAACAACAATACACACCTTGGATACATTTTTGTTTGATTTGTGTCGAGTGAGATTTTCACCTAGAACCCAAAGGGCGGGTATTGGCACTTTTCATGGAAAAATGTGAAAAATTAAATTTTCTAAAAATGAAATAAATGCCTTCTAAACACCTCAAACATTCACTCAAAAACAGAAGATTGTTGTTTTTCGCAATATTTTTAGAAATTTGGGCTCTTTTAGTAACATTAACACTTTCGCTGAAGCATCTTTTATGCTCCTTTCATGTCTTTCAGGATTCATTCTGGGTTTTATTTTGTTTATTTGATGAAAATGAAAAACAATACACACCTTGGATTCATTTTTGTTTGATTTGTTTCGAGTGAGATTTTCACTTAGAACCCAAAGGGGGGGGTATTGGCACTTTTCATGGAAAAATGTTAAAAATAAAATTTTCTAAAAATGAATGAAATGACTTCTAAACACCTCAAAAATTCACTCTAAAACAGAAGATTGTTGTTTTTTCGCAATATTTTTAGAAATTTGGGCTCTTTTAGTAACATTAACACCTGGGCTGAAGCGTCTGTTATGATCTTTAATTGTCTTTCAGGATTCATTCTGGGTTTTAATTTGTTTATTTGATGAAAATGAACAACAATACACACCATGGAAACATTTTTGTTTGATTTGTGTCAAGTGAGATTTTCACCTAAAACCCAAAGGGGGGGGTATTGGCACTTTTCATGGAAAAATGTGAAAAAATAAATTTTCTAAAAATGAAATAAATGCCTTCTAAACACCTCAAACATTCACTTTAAAACAGATGATTGTTGTTTTTCGCAAAATTTTTAGAAATTTTGGCTCTTTTAGTAACATTAACACTTGGGCTGAAGCATCTTTTATGATCTTTTATTGTCTTTCAGGATTCATTCTGGGTTTTATTTTGTTTATTTGATGAAAATGAACAACAATACACACCTTGGATACATTTTTGTTTGATTTGTGTCAAGTGAGATTTTCACCTAGAACCCAAAGGGGGGGGTATTGGCACTTTTCATGGAAAAATGTGTAAAATTAAATTTTCTAAAAATGAAATAAATGCCTTCTAAACACCTCAAACATTCACTCTAAAACAGAAGATTGTTGTTTTTCGCAATTTTTTTATGAAATTTGGGCTCTTTTAGTAACATTAACACCTGGGCTGAAGCATCTTTTATGATCATTTATTGTCTTTCAGGATACATTCTGGGTTTTATTTTGTTTATTTGATGAAAATGAACAACAATACACACCATGGAAACATTTTTGTTTGATTGGTGTCGAGTGAGATTTTCACCTAGAACCCAAAGGGGGGGGTATTGGCACCAATCATGGAAAAATGTGAAAAATTAAATTTTCTAAAAATAATATAAATAAATGGCTTCTAAACACCACAAACATTCACTCTAAAACAGCAGATTGTTGTTTTTCGCAATATTTTTAGAAATTTGGGCTCTTTTAGTAACATTAACACCAGGGCTGAAGCATCTTTTATGATCATTTATTGTCTTTCAGGATACATTCTGGGTTTTATTTTGTTTATTTGATGAAAATGAACAACAATACACACCTTGGATACATTTTTTTTTATTTGTGTCGAGTGAGATTTTCACCTAGAACCCAAAGGGGGGGGGTATGCATATCAAACAAAAATGTATCAAAGGTGTGTATTGTTGTTCATTTTCATCAAATAAACAAAATAAAACACAGAATGTATCCTGAAAGACAATAAATGATCATAAAAGATGCTTCAGCCCAGGTGTTAATGTTACTAAAAGAGCCAAAATTTCTAAAAATATTGCGAAAAACAACAATCTTCTGTTTTAGAGTAAATGTTTGAGGTGTTTAGAAGGCATTTATTTCATTTTTAGAAAATTTAATTTTTCACATTTTTCCATGAAAAGTGCCAATACCCCCCCTTTGGGTTCTAGGTGAAAATCTAACTTGACACAAATCAAACAAAAATGTTTCCATGGTGTGTATTGTTGTTCATTTTCATCAAATAAACAAAATAAAACCCAGAATAATACTGAAAGACAAGAAATGAGCATTAAAGTTGCTTCAGCGCAAGTGTTAATGTTACTAAAAGAGCCCAAATTTCTAAAAATATTGCGAAAAACAACAATCTTCTGTTTTAGAGTAAATGTTTGAGGTGTTTAGAAGGCATTTATTTCATTTTTAGAAAATTTAATTTTTCACATTTTTCCATGAAAAGTGCCAATACCCCCCCTTTGGGTTCTAGGTGAAAATCTAACTCGACACAAATCAAACAAAAATGTATTCAAGGTGTGTATTGTTGTTCATTTTCATCAAATAAACAAAATAAAACCCAGAATGTATCCTGAAAGACAATAAATGATCATAAAAGATGCTTCAGCCCAGGTGTTAATGTTACTAAAAGAGCCCAAATTTCTAAAAATATTGCGAAAAACAACAATCTTCTGTTTTAGAGTGAATGTTTGAGGTGTTTAGAAGGCATTTATTTCATTTTTAGAAAATTTAATTTTTCACATTTTTCCATGAAAAGTGCCAATACCCCCCCTTTGGGTTCTAGGTGAAAATCTCACTCGACACAAATCAAACAAAAATGTATCCAAGGTGTGTATTGTTGTTCATTTTCATCAAATAAACAAAATAAAAACACAGAATGTATCCTGAAAGACAATAAATGATCATAAAAGATGCTTCAGCCCAGATGTTAATGTTACTAAAAGAGCCAAAATTTCTAAAAATATTGCGCAAAACAACAATCTTCTGTTTTAGAGTGAATGTTTGAGGTGTTTAGAAGGCATTTATTACATTTTTAGAAAATTTAATTTTTCACATTTTTCCATGAAAAGTGCCAATACCTTTGGGTACCAATGCCCCCTTTGGGTTCTAGGTGAAAATCTAACTTGACACAAATCAAACAATAATGTTTCAATGGTGTGTATTGTTGTTCATTTTCATCAAATAAACAAAATAAAACCAAAATGTATCCTGAAAGACAATAAATGATCATAAAAGATGCTACAGCCCAGGTGTTAATGTTACTAAAAGAGCCCAAATTTCTAAAAATATTGCGAAAAAACAACAGTCTTCTGTTTTAGAGTGAATGTTTGAGGTGTTTAGAAGGCATTTATTTCATTTTTAGAAAATTAATTTTTCATATTTTTCCATGAAAAGTGCCAATACCCCCCCCTTTGGGTTCTAGGTGAAAATCTCACTTGACGCAAATCAAACAAAAATGTTTCCATGGTGTGTAGTTTTGTTCATTTTCATCAAATAAACAAAATAAAACCCAGAATTAATCCTGAAAGACAAGAAATGAGCATAAAAGTTGCTTCAGCGAAAGTGTAAATGTTACTAAAAGAGCCCAAATTTCTAAAAATATTGCGAAAAACAATCTTCTGTTTTAGAGTGAATGTTTGAGGTGTTTAGAAGGCATTTATTTCATTTTTAGAAAATTTAATTTTTCACATTTTTCCATGAAAAGTGCCAATACCCCCCCCCTTTGGGTTCTAGGTGAAAATCTCACTCGACACAAATCAAACAAAAATGTTTCCATGGTGTGTATTGTTGTTCATTTTCATCAAATAAACAAAATAAAACCCAGAATTAATCTTGAAGGACAAGAAATGAGCATAAAAGTTGCTTCAGAGAAGGTGTTAATGTTACTAAAAAGCCCAAATTTCTAAAAATATTGCGAAAAACAACAATCTACGGTTTTAGAGTGAATGTTTGAGGTGTTTAGAAGGCATTTATTTCATTTTTTGAAAATTTTATTTTTTTACATTTTTCCATGAAAAGTGCCAATACCCCCCCCCTTTGGGTTCTAGGTGAAAATCTCACTCGACACAAATAAAAAAAAATGTATCCAAGCGGTGTGTAATGTTGTTCATTTTTCATCAAATAAACAAAATAAAACCCAGATTAATACTGAAAGAAGGGAAATGAGCATTAAAGTTGCTTCAGCGCAAGTGTTAATGTTACTAAAAGATCCCAAATTTCTGAAAAATATGCGAAAAACATCAATCTTCTGTTTTAGAGTGAATGTTTGAGGTGTTTAGAAGGTATTTATTTCATTTTTAGAAATTTAATTTTTCACATTGTTCCATGAAAAGTGCCAATACCCCCCTTGGGTTCTTGGTGAAAATCTCACTCGACACAAATCAATCAAAAATGTTTCCATGGTGTGTATTGTTGTTCATTTTCATCAAAATAAACAAAATAAAACCCAGAATTAATCTTGAAAGACAAGAAACGAACATAAAAGTTGCTTCAGCGAAAGTGTTAATGTTACTAAAAAGAGCCAAATTTCTAAAATATTGCGAAACAACAACAATCTTCTGTTTTAGAGTGAATGTTTGAGGTGTTTAGAAGGCTTTTTTTTCATTTTTAGAAAATTTAATTTTTTCGCATTTTTCCTTGAAAAGTGCCAATACCCCCCCCCTTTGGGTTCTAGGTGAAAATCTCACTCGAAAAAATCAAACAAAAATGTTTCCATGGTGTGTATTGTTGTTCATTTTTCATCAAATAAACAAAATAAAACCCAGAAATAATCCTGAAAGACATGAAATGAGCATAAAAGATGCTTCAGCGCAAGTGTTAATTTTAATAAAAGAGCCCAAATTTCTAAAAATATTGCGAAAAAACAACAATCTTCTGTTTTAGAGTGAATGTTTGAGGTGTTTAGAAGGCATTTATTTCATTTTTAGAAAATTTAATTTTTTACATTTTTCCATGAAAAGTGCCAATACCCCCCCCCTTTGGGTTCTAGGTGAAAATCTCACTCGACACAAATCAAACAAAAATGATTCCATGGTGTGTATTGTTGTTCATTTTCATCAAATAAACAAAATAAAACCCAGAACAATCCTGAAAGACAAGAAATTAGCATAAATGATGCTTCCGCGCAAGTGTTAATGTTACTAAAAGAGCCCAATTTTCTAAAAATATTGCGAAAAACAACAATCTTCTGTTTTAGAGTGAATGTTTGTGGTGTTTAGAAGGCATTTATTTCATTTTTAGAAAATTTAATTTTTCACATTTTTCCATGAAAAGTGCCAATACCCCCCCCCTTTGGTTTCTAGGTGAAAATCTCCCTCGACAAAAATCAAACAAAAATGTATCCAAGGTGTGTATTGTTGTTCGTTTTCATCAAATAAACAAAATAAAACCCAGAATGTATCCTGAAAGACAATAAAAGATCATAAAAGATGCTAAGCCCAGGTGTTAATGTTACTAAAAGAGCCCAAATTTCTAAAAATATTGCGAAACACAACAATCTTCTGTTTTAGAGTGAATGTTTGAGGTGTTTAGAAGGCATTTATTTCATTTTTAGAAAATTTATTTTTTTACATTTTTCCATGAAAAGTGCCAAAAACCCCCCCCTTGGGTTCTAGGTGAATATCTCACTCGACACAAATCAATCAAAAATGTTTCCATGGTGTGTATTGTTGTTCATTTTCATCAAATAAACAAATAAAACCCAGAATTAATCCTGAAAGACAAGAAATGAGCATAAAAGATGCTTCAGCGCAAGTGTTAATGTTACTAAAAGAGCCAAAATTTCTAAAAATATTGCGAAAAACAACAATCTTATGTTTTAGAGTGAATGCTTGAGGTGTTTAGAAGGTATTTACTTCATTTTTAGAAAATTTAATTTTTCACA